>NC_081295.1:11219621-11522651 GCF_030435805.1 Mustela lutreola | reverse complement strand
ACCTCCTCTTAACCTTCATGTATTAATTCACCCTAGACCCAGGGTGCTAGGCAAAGTGGAAAGCTGTGATCTCTGGAGTTCAAGTCTGGGAAGGTAACATTTACTTAGACATTTATGTAGCTATGTATCCTTTGTTAGGGGACCATAGGGTAAAGTGTATAATAAAGCAGCAATTCCAATCAGTGAAAGTTCAATTTTCCTTCCCAACATAAAACTTTGTAGGACTATATTTCTAAGAGGGAGCTAACAGACGCCGCCGTGGGTTGGAGGGAACAGGCACGGAGAACACATCGTGTTTATTCTTTCAACATGCAGTGCACTTACTTCGTGTGAAATTATTTATCTCTTAGAATTTACTTTATTCCAGAAGAAAAATATAAATGTCTTTAGGGGATTGAGTTTTGAGAAGCCTATTCTTTTACTCTTGTCCTTCTCACTTTAGACATAAAATAACTTTTGAGGCATTAAATTCTAATGAATAAGAACACATTTTAAAGCCCTTTCTTTGTATTTTATTCAGTAGCTGACTTTCGTTTCCTACAAAATGCTTTCTAAATTCAGTTTCTTATCATGGGTTCCATCCAGAATAAAATATATACTGCCCCTGGAGCACACAAGCTGTTTATGTACCAGGCCAATATATCTCAGAGAGAGGTCTGCGTGATGCATAGGCTGTGATTTGAAAAAATAAAAATAAAAATCCAGCTCCACATCAAGTATTTAGAGCTGCTCAGTGGGAAGAAAAGGCAGAAAAAGAGAAAAGAAGGCAGCTTATTAATTAGCTCCTTTTGCTTTGAACTGTGCATTTCTATGCTGTTTTCAAGCCGTGTATTTTCATGTATAATACTGCAGAGCACATTCTGGCTCACGTTTTAAAGTCAAATGGAAGAAAGAGAGGGTCGGGAAGATGGAGGGTTTTTTTTTGAACTAAACTCTTACATTTTTCAGTAACAGGTTCTTGGAGGTGAAGAAGAGGGGGTCTCTGAGTTAGTACTTTTTCAAAGAATGCATAGAAGGTGGAGTTGTGCAGAAGAACTTGCAAGCCTTTGGAAAGAGGGCCCCTTCCTAGGGGTATTCTTCCAGGAAATTCTTGTAGGTGGTTTTCAGCCTGCCTTTTAGCCAAGCGCTGATATTACGATAGGCCCTAACCATAGAGCAGCTCAGGCTTGCTAAGCCATCCCAACATCCATCCATTTAGGCACCCTGCAAAAACCAGGTCCCAAATCTGCTAGATGGTGCAAATTCAAAGACAAAGGGCATAAGCCCAGCTTAGGGCTTCACGGTGAGCATCTAAAAAGCACCAGTGGTAGAACCAAGTATGACATGCCCGACAGACCCAGGGATCCATGCCGTGTTGGAGACAAGACATGGCCACCAGACTAGCTCTTTCTTCAGCTTGATGTTCTCATTCATGCTGTTTCTGCCAGCCTCCCGGAGAACACAGTGGGCTTGTTTATCCAGTTCTCAACCTTGCCAATTGCTGGAAACTCAGTTCTGCTCATTCTTGGCAGGAGCAGAGTCCAGTGACAGCTTTCCCACTCTTATTGCCAATGAAGATAGTTGTTAGCTCAGTATAAGGTTTCCTGGGGCCGTGATATTACATGATGATATACGCTTTCTTCAGGTCTGTTATTGCTCGCTTGTACTACATTTTGACTAATTTCAAGTGTCTTGAGGGCTCAGTTCTCAGCAAACGAGAAGCCTAGTGATTGATTGTTTCACCCACCTACCCACCCATCAAATGTCTATGGAATCCTTACTGTCTGATACGCAGTACTTGTACTCAGGAGGGTCACAGATGCAAGAGGAAGACAGGTCAGTAAGATGAAGATTACAATAAAGTCTGCCGGGGGGAGAGAGAAAAGAACAATGGACCAGAGATCTCTGAGGAGACATTCCTATATCACAGTGGGAGAGCAGCAAGGGACCACACTGCCCACCTCCAGGGGGGGCACTGTTCAAATTCTGTAATAAGTGAATGACGCTTCTGAAGATGTTCAGTATAATCTACTCAGCCTGAAGAGGGGTAAGGGGAACTGGGTTTGTCAGATACGTTGATGTTGGCCCACCTCCCAAAGGCTTTACTATGGTGCTAGAAAGATTGTGTCTGTGAACTGTAGAGGGTTTCGGGGAGAGTAGTGGTGGGAGAAATACGTGATTAATCAGGTTAGTAGGGACCAAATCCTATGGAGTTTTGTCTGCCATGCCAAAAGAGTTTAGACTTCTTTTCAGGGGAAAGATAACTGAAGGGTTTTCAGCAGGAGAGAGCCCTGTTTATTGGTGTAGTTCATAGGGAGAGTGGCAAAGCAATGTGACCCTGAGGTCATTTGAAAGACATTTCAAAACACTCCAAACTGTGCCACCTACTCCTAGCTCCATGTGAGCACAGACTAGGACTGGTGTAAACCTAGAGAGGGAAGTGCTGACCCTCACTGTGCAGCTCCCCTCCCCCAGCCACGACACAGTTTTGTTGTGATTTATCCCGATCAGTACCCTGAGTGGTTCTTGATGTTCATAGCCCACGCGGATGGACATTCCTCAAAGTAGTCAGAGTTTTCTCACTAGCTGCTGGGGTTCTTGTGTCCTCAGCAGAGCTGCATAAAACTCTGACCTAACCAACCTTACCAACAGAGAGTAGCTTTGTTGAATTTCTCTGGGAAGCTAACCTTGCTTAATAGCTCCAATGTCCCAAACTACTGATGATATAAAATGATACTGCAGGACTGATGAACACAAGAATGAAGTCTTCATGCTTTTCCTGTGCTTCTACTATGTGAAATGCAGTGAAGCTGTAGCCAGTTTTGAGCACGGTAAGGAAGAGCTTGCTTTGCAAGTTATCTGAACTTAAGCAATTCTCATCTTGCTGTAACCTGAGTCCTTGCACCCCTAATATCATC
Organism: Mustela lutreola; assembly: GCF_030435805.1. Lineage (NCBI taxonomy): Eukaryota > Metazoa > Chordata > Mammalia > Carnivora > Mustelidae > Mustela > Mustela lutreola. Next base: position 11,519,754 of record NC_081295.1, on the reverse strand, counting down.
TCCAGTGAGTGGGAAGTCTTACTTAGGATCCAAACTCACTTCATTGCTTATTTTCAAACCCTAGTCAGACCAACTGCATCAGAATTTCCAGGTGGTACCCTTTCAAATACAGCTTCATAGTTGTTGACCCTATCTGCTAGGTTAGACTATCTGCTGGGAAGTGTATGAATTTGTATTCTAATAAGCTCTGTGGCCTCAGTGATTTTTAGGGTCAAAACATTCTGAGAACCATTTCATCACTGTTCCTACTGATGCTAATGTGTGGTCTAGCCATTAAAATATCTTGCTAATGAATTTTCTGAAGCTCCTTGCTCATGGGGTTTTCAGGTTGAGTCACAGTCACTAAAGTTATGATATCAGAGCAGAAGATGCTACATGTGAAGATAATTATTGATCTTCTACTTTCCAGTTAATTAATTAATTGTTGGAATTGATTCATGGAAATCAGGTGTATTTTGTTGACAACTCCACTATCAAGGTAAATGTGGTTATGTAATGGCCTGATTCAAATTTGAGAAACACTAAGTATGTACAGAATAGGAAAAAAAAAAAAGAATAAGAAATTGAAGATTCTTTTAAACTGCGTATTAGGTGGGATTCTGTGAAGCTTTATGGGTGTAAGAATGTTATGATGTGGTGACAATCCAAGGAATGCCAGTGGCCCTAAGAAGCTGGAGGAAGCAAGGAAGGATACCCCTAGAGATGCCAGACGGAGCAGGACCCTGGAAGTACCTTGATTTCAGCCTAGAGAAAGTGACCTGGGACTTCTACCTCCCCCAAATGGGAACAATACGAGAATAAGTTTTTGTTGTTTTAAGCCAGTTTTGTCTGCTGTAATTTGTTACAGCAGCTACAGGAGACTAATACACTGGGAAGATCATCATTTTCTGACTACCCATGTCTAGGGAAGATACCTTCATCAAAGGGGGGCAGATACACACAAATACATTTGTAACAACTTAATAATATTCTATGACCACTCAGAGACACAGAAAAGATGGTGGTCTTTTGAGGGAATAAAACACAATATTATTTTATTTTTTTATAAAAATTTACTTACTTATTTGAGAAATAGAGAGAGAGAGAGAGAGAGAGAGAGAGAGCATAAGTAGGAGGAGCAAAAGGAGGAAGAGAGAGACATTTAAACAGACTCCATCCTGAGTGTGGAGTCTCTGAAAACACTATTTTAATTAAGAGTTAACCCTTATCTGATTTTGTCACAGGAGGGAACATTTAAAGTAGAGCCTGAAGGAGTCACCTTTGGCTACAATGACGACTAGCATTGCTGCTCCATAAGTAATATATGCACAGATCAATGAGAGTATGTTTGAAGCAGGGCTCAGAAGCAGCCAAAATTTTATAAGCGTAAGCCATATAATGATAGATTTTACAGGAAACCTCTTTTTAGCTGCAGTTCTCTGATGATTGAGTCAGCATGGAGAATACTGTGTTTACTAAGAAGATAACCCTCTGACTTTCCTCAAACCCAGCAGTTTATTGTTAGCTGTGCTTTTAATCAAGAAATTAGCCTCAAATAAATTATAGAAATTTGTTTTTAAAAACATGGGTCAATAGGTAAAAACTAGGGACCTCAATTTATTAGCAAAATTATTCTCGAAGTCGTACAAAATGTTATACATATATTATCCATACTGATTATATAGAAACTCAGCTTACTGATTATATAGAAACTCCATACTGATTATATAGAACATATACTCTATCATCAATCACATCTACAAAGTCCCTTTTCACAGGTTGTGGGGATGAGGTCATGGAAAACTTTGTGGGGTCATCATTTTGCCTATCAGTCTCTCCATCCATACCACTCCAAAGATCCACATTCATCCCAAATGCAAAATACATTTATGCCAGCCCAATATTCCTGAAAATCCAAACCATTACAAAATCAATTCAAGCCCCAAATCTCATCTAACTATCATCAGTTTAAAAGTCCCAAATCTCATCATCTAAACCATCTACCTTCAGTATAGATGAGACTCTGCATGAAATCCACTCTGCAAACAATTCCTCTCCATCTGTGGGCTTGTGAAACCAAAGAATAAGGATTATTTACTTCCAAGATACAATGCTGGGACAGGATGGGATAATAGTTATAAACATTCTGGTTTAATAAAGAAGAAAATGGAAGGAAAAAGAAAGTCACCGCTCTCAAATAATTTAGAAATCCAGCTAGGCAAACTCAGAAGGTTTCAAGGTTTGGGAATAATCTTCTGCATTCTGGAATCATCCAACTTCCCGGTTCTTAGTTGTCCCCTCAGTGTTATATGTGTTGGTTAATTTCTATCTATTTGTGTATTTCCCAACATTCATTGTGGTATTTATTTCTAATGTCATTCCAATGTGGTTAGATATTTATTCTTACTCTTTCTGTTAATTATGTATTTTCTTGTGTACTATTTTAATTTCCTTTTTTTTAAAATTATACTGTCTTTAGTAATTATACTTTTCTTTGTTTCCATAGTATACAGAAACTGTTTTCTTTGTTGCTATGTACTTCTGTTCACTACCTGCTTCTTTGTGCTTTTATTGTCATACAAATTACAAACTTATACATTTTGTATCCATTAACACAGGGTATAGATTATTACTTTATCCACTTATCTTTTGAATTGGGTAGATGAAAAGAGTTACAAATAAAAATTTATTTTTACTATCTTTATAATCACCTATGTGATTACTTTATTGGTGATCTCCATTTCTTTGTGTAGATTCTAGTGTTTTGTTTGCTTCTTTGTTTCTTTTGTCTTTTGTTTTTTTTTTTCATTTTGGCTTGAAGGATTCTGTTTAGTATTTTTTGTCAGTTAATGATGAATTTTCTTAATTTTTGTTTACTTGGTAGTTTTTAAATTCCTCCTTTATTTTTGAAAGATAATTTTGTTTGGTTAACAATCAGCACTTTTAATTTTGTATCCCCACTTCCTCCTGGCCACCAATATTTCTGATAAGAAGTCTCTTGTACATGAAGAATCTTTTTTTACTGCTACTTACAAGATTCTCTCTTTGTCTTGTGACAACTTATTGTGATAACAATGAGATATATGGAAGCTTTTGAGCTTATATGACTTAGAATATATGGAGATTTGTAAGTGGTAAGATTTAAGTTTTCTATCATATTTTGGAAGTTACTGGTCTTTCTTCAATTATATTTTGTTGTTCTTCTCTCATTATACATAGGTTGGTAGGTTTGACATGTCCCACCCCTCTATGAAGCTCTGTTCATTTTCCCCCATTCTTTATTCTTTATGGTCTTCCAAATTCATAATTTCAATTGAAATATAGTCAACTTGGCTAATTTTTCTTCTGGCATTTCAAATCTGTCAACATCTCTAGTGAATTTTTTTCAGTTGTTATACTCTTCAACTCCAGAAATTTTAACTGGTTATTTTTATACTTTCTATGTAATGATATCCTCTATTTGGTGAGAAAGAATTTGTATACTTTCCTTAATTTTTTTACACATGGATTGCTTTGATTCTTTAACCATATTTTTAATACCTGTTTTGAACTCTGTGTTTATTAAATCCAAAATTTGGACTTCCTCATGAACATTTTTTAATGCACTGATCTTTTTTGTTTTTCCTGTTCATGTGTCATAATTTCCTATTTCTCATAATTGTCTTTGCTGAAAATTCAGTATCTTTAATAATACAATATGGCAAGTCTGGAAATCTGATTTCTCTCTATCCTTCATTCTCTAAGGGTTTTTTCTGTTTCTTTAGTGTCTCTTTCTTTGTTTAGTGGCTTTCCAGGACTAATTTTGTATAATCTGAATTCTTTGTTATTTTTGGCCATTTTTGTTTCTGCTTGGTTAGCCTAGTCAGCTAGTCAGTTGGTGAACAGAACCAATAAATCTCCCAGACTTTGCAAAGAAGTTCTTCATATGTGTTAAGGCATTCCTTTTTCCTTTTAAATGTTATGGCCAGCTTCTTGTTGGCTCCGACTAGAATCACTGACTCAGGCAGCTCTGATGTTAAGCAATGGCTGATGATTATCTTCCACAAATGTTTTTACAAAGTGAGCTCTGAACGACACACCCATTCTGTTCTAACTGATGACTGCTAGGCTACCACAGCAATAGTGGTTGTGAGGCTGTTGGTTTTTAAGGGTGCCCCAGAGGTGGGGGGAGAGGGGTTGGGACATCCTATGTTAAAACACCACAACAGCTATTGTTTCTACCAAGATCCAGCTGTTTTTTTCTTGTATAGTGCTCTTCAGATTGTTGCAAGCTTTGGGTTCATTTCCAGAGTTCTGAAAAACTAAGTTTTGACTTTTTTTTTTTTTTTAAGTGTCCCTTTTGATTTAGTGGGGGAGAAGGTTTTCAGAGTTTCTTGCTCCACCATTCCACAAGTGCTGCTTCTTCTGTCTTCCTATGTTTTACTGACCATTCAGGGTACACATTAGTTGTCAATTCCTGTAGGAAGTTTCTTGGTTTGTGTCTCTCCTATACTCCCAGAATACCTATACTTTTTACATGTGTTTCTCAATTGACTGTTTCATATCTGTCTCCTCCAGAAACTTCTAGAAGCAAAGGTCATGTCCTACTTGTTCTTTTATCTCCAGCACCTAAGAAAGTGCAAGGTAAACTGGACCCTACCATTGGTGAATGAACCAATCCATCTTAACTTGTTTTACAAATGCAGTAGCTAAAATAACCAATTAATTATCCAGCAAATATAATTTATCTGGTATCAAAATTTGTTTAGAGTTTTAAGTCTACAGGATGATTCTTTTGGACATATTTTATATTTTTACAGACTGAAAATGTCCTTGGCAACAAGATATGGATATTTGTCTGTCTTTGCAGGCATTAAAGAAAACACACTTGGCCCTAAAGAATTTCCGTTTCTTTCTTTCTTCTGTCCTCTTCCACATGTCTATCCTGACACAAGAATTGCCAAGATCAGACATAAAAGGGGAAAGCAACATAAATAAAGGATGCTCTTCGTAGTGCACGTGGAAGGGAAGAGAGATGATCATACTTTTCCCCTTGGTGATGAAGGGGTGGTGGTTTATAGGCTGATTACATGAATATGAGTTTCATGATTTTTTTTTTTTTTAACTCTAGCACCAGCAGCAGGGTTCCTTCAGCAGAAATCCTTGATTGAGGAGCTAAAGGCAATGAGAAATAAGTGTAGCTGCTAATTAGACACTTCGAATGAGCAAAGTGGGGAAAAAAGAGCCACATAGAACAGCAGGGACTGCCTATACCCTTTTGATATCTGACAATCCAAATCTGAAGACTGTAGAGCCGGTAGAGACACTTACTCTCTCTGGACAATTTTGATTTGGGAGTCTTGTCAAGCCAATGAAAACACTGGGTAAATCAAGTAAAAAATGAGTCACCCAAACAATACCCCATTTTTTGGTGTGCTTTCCAGAAAGTATTGACAAAATACCTGGATGTCGAGTCTGATATGTCTGCTGTATTCTGCTATGTTGTATGTAACAAATTCATAAAGAGAATGGTATTGATATTTTAATTAGCTGCTTTCTTTTTCTTTCATGCTTTTCTTTGTCACTGAAATGGTAGCCGACTATTAACAGCCTAAGAGCACAATAACATACTCTGGTACATCATAATACAATCACTTAGAATGCAGTGAGTGACTGATCTGGTGATCTTTGTTCTGTATTACTCTGCTACAACCTCAGCAAAACTGCGTTTGTACCTGATGCACTTAAACTTCTCTGGTTTGTAACATAGTCTCAGCACGAGAACGTTAGTAATCAAGTCAAACATTAAAAAGGTAAAACTACATGTATATTCTCTTCTGCAAGTCACCCCTCCAGAAAACAACTTGTATGATTTGAAAGAAGCATGAGGCACATGCAATAAGCCAGAAACAAAGGTTTCAAACACAGGGTGTCAAACATTTCATGAGACTCAAAAGTACGGTCATTTATTCAGATTATTATTTTATTTTTAAATAAATCTGCTTGATGAGCGTTCAGACACTTTTACTGTTTTCTTTTGTGTTTGTCTGGTTTTGGTGTGTTGTCAAAAGGTTTATGGGATATTAATTATGTTGGCAGAATCTTAAGAAAACAATTGATTTCTTTTAATTTGCTGTGCAAATTAAAAATAATAGTAATTAGAACTTAACTTTCTCTTACAACGTGCCTCTGCTTTGTGTGGTTTTATTTTCAGGTCAATTTATACAACCATGTCAGGGAACTTATTTCCTAGATTATGCTTTTTTTTTTCCCCCACTGAGCATTGGTTGACAAGTTTGCTCTGGAAACATGCTTACTCGTTTAGGAACACATCTTTTGTTGGTCTAGCAACATCATTATTCAGACTGGGTCTGGATTTTGTGTTGGGTCCAGACATATTTCCTGAAAAAACTGGAAAAATGCAAACTTAGTTGTAAGCCTTTCCATATCTTGGATACAAGGGACAACAAATTATCATTCACAATTTTTTAGTTCACTTTCAATCTAGTGGAAACGATGTCCATTATGTTCCAGCAATGACTTCGCATGCATATCAGCTGAGCAAGAGCAATAGGAAATATAGGAAGGAAAATTCTACTGCCCTGTTCACAAGGGCAAATGAGGAAGCCTTTGCCTCTCTATGTTCTAACTTGGCTGTCATGTTTAGAGCATTCCTGCTGACTATTTGCAAAAGATTGCAAACCTTAGCCAAAGCAATACAATCTACAAGAGCCCAGCATTATAAAAGGCTTCAGGTTTTATCATCGCTATCCTCTGTGTGAACGTGCCTGTCCTTCAGAATCTTGTACTACTATACCAGTCGTATTGTCTTTTCAGTAGTACTGACTGCCACACAGCATAAGAAGTGGCATTGATGAATGGTGATCTAGAGGTTGAAAAATGCTGACCCAGGCAATAAACTGAGCCACTGATGTGACTTTAGAAGCTCTATTCTATGAAACCATGAAGTGGAACCATGAGGACTAATTAAACTGTTCTCGATTCCCTGGTTGAGATATTGATTCCCAGAAGAAGTTAGCTACTTCTTATTCAAAGGTGATCCAGGACCCAAGGAAAATTCTCTTCTGTTCTGTTCCACAAGCTCAAGAAGTTGAAGATGCTTTCCAGACAGTAACAGGTTATTCCTAAGAATGGATTTCAGACTGGAGGTCATGGCATCACGCACCTAACCCAAAGATATCAATCGGAAGTGGCATCTTCGGTGGTCTATGTGGCATCCTAAAAACAAACAAACAAACAAACAAACAAAAAACTCTTTCCAGAAAGAGAATTTGCGACTTGGAATTTAATTTACTTTCTATAATATGGATTCCAATTTTCATAGCAAGTTGTTATCTGTTTAATAAAAACTGGGGCATGTGTGTTCCCTTCATTAAGTTGTTTAAGAATTAAAATGAGGTTTCAGTGTTTTATTTATTATTATCTTTAGAAGTTGCAAGCATTAATATTGTATAGTTTCTAATTTTAGTCATGGATTTATTAAATAAAAGGCCTATAAAAGCAAATTATCAATTTTCATCACCCTCAATTACTTCATGTGATCAAAGCTTCTGATCTTATGAACAAACCGTGACTATCATAACTTTTTAACAATTGATTGTTTTCTTCGAAAACATGGAAATTTAGACTATGAGACTTCATAATTTCAAAATAAGGATATGGATTCTTAACTGCCTGGAGGAGTTGATATGTTTCCGCTCAGCAACTTAATTCCAGGGCAGGACATAAACTCTGGAGGATAAAAAGAATTCATTTGTGTTTAGAAAGATAGAGAGGGAGATAAGATGGAAGGCTTATTCAAGCCTCGGCTGGTCCAAGACAAACAACAAAGAATGCTTCATCTAAAAATTCTGAAATCTCAGGCACCAGGGAAGAATTTTTCCAGGAGGAAATCAACATGAAATTAAACAGATTAAGAAGTCTTGTAGAAGTGGAGGGGCCCCAGGAACTTTGGTGGCTGGGGCTTATGGGGAGAAACTCCTTTCCTGTCCTACACGCAGATTTTCAGATTGCTTTCTCTCCTCCCGCCTCTGTATCCTCACTTTTCCTTCCCTGCCCTCTCTCCCCACTCCTCCGTCGTCTCTTGCCCATTCTGCAGGCTGGCCATGGCTTTGATGCAGGGAGAGGGGAGTGCCAGATATCTAATGAGGGCACGAAGACTCCTCAGTGTGAGAGGGACAGAAACTGGACTTGAGAAGAATCGTATTTATGTCCAGCTCTTCAGCCTACAAACTGTGTGACTGTGGAAAGGTGACTCAACCTCTCTGAGCTTCAGTTTTCCAAGATGCCTGATCTATTGTAAGGGATTGCTGTGATGCACAAATAAAATGATGTATGTTAGAGTAGTTCTTAAACCATAAACGGACATAATCCAAATGCAGCTGTAACTACATTTCATGTTTGAGTTTTGCCTCATATTGTTTCTTCAGTTTTCATTTACCTACTATCAGAATGTCCACATTTGTTAGGGATAATCATTACTTCTTACTCATCACAAAAACAAAACAAAACAAAACCAAAACACAAAAAAATGCACTTTGCACTATGGTTTGTGTAGGGTAGAGCAGTAGTTTTTAAATACTATATTAAATAATAATTAAACAAATTCAGGTCATGAAGGCCCTTGTATAATCAAATTTAAGTTCAGAGAAGAGGCCAAAGCATTTCAAGGGGGAGCTCTGGAAGTCCAGCGTTAGGAGCTGGTCATGTTCCCAGCTTCACTCCCCGAACCCCCTTAGAATTCCCGTCTACACAGTCAGCCCATTTCAGCTCCCCTTCCCTGTTCAGACATCACACGTGGTCCTAAAGCACTAACATTCCGGGTGTGTCCCTATTCAGGTCCTCTTCTGGCCAAGGACGCCTTGTTAGATTCCTACAATACGATGGTTGCAAGAATACTGATTCTGTTCCTTTTTCAGTTCTAAACGTTATACTTTGCTCCTGCCGGTTTAGAAAGAAACAGGACACGATTTCTGATATTTCTGACTTGTTTGGAAATATATCCCTTCTTATTTTTGTTACATGAGGCAAAATATATACTTTGCATTTCTTATTACTAATTTACTGATTTCTTTGCAGGCATTCGGATTTTCAAATCTGGAATTTCCTTGAATGGTTTCAAAGACAGAAAATAGTGAGAAGAAAATCTGCTGCTGCTTTTGGCCGGGTGACCGTAACGGAATGAATATTTGCTGCTGCGCCTTCAAACACCTCAGCTTTCAACTCCCATAAAATTCCAATCTCACAGGGTGCTGGAACTGGCAGGCACCGAGCAGTCAAGGGGTTAAGCAAGCTTTCTATTTTATGGGCCCTTAAATCGTAAGTGATGTTCTGTGTTGCACATTACGAGGGCAGCCATGAAAGGATATATATAACATTTTTTTTTTTTTAATTCTTCCCATCACCTGAGTGAGATTTTGAAAGCTTGGTAACATCCAGGAGCAAGAAAAGCATAAAAGCATTCACTAGACACAGAAGGTAGAGTAGGTGGGTTAGGATTAGTCACTACTTTGGAAAATATGTGTGCACGCACACCCATGCACAAATGTGCACACACAAAGGAAATGATTTCAGAAAGGTTTTGGGTTTGCTTTTGTAAGAGATAGTGAGCTCTAGCACACTCAAAAGAATTTTATAAAATGTCCAGCTTTCTCTGTGACATGGGAACATGATCAGATATGGAAATAGCGATTTGAGTTGTACTTCTAAAAATATAGTGTCATCATTGTTTCTCCATTCATATTACTTTTTATGGATATGAAATGTCCTTATGGTTTTGCTCTAAAATAGTGTCTTAAATTTCAAACCTAGATAAATTCCTCGAGATCTTCTATTCTCTAAGCTTTATGGATGTTAGTTTTATTACTTAGATTTTGTAATTCATATTAATATATCATTGTTGAAGTAATAATCTATGTGAAATACTTTTGTATTCTGCATTCGAAAGCATTCACTCTATGGACTGAAAGATTATAATAGGATGATACAAGTACAAGGAGATGAAATTCATACATATATTTGTGCGTAATTCAAGGGTCTCCTTTTTTGTTTTTGTGAAATAAAATCAACAGTGTACTGTGCAGAGATACTTAAAGGCTAACAGAAATAGCAAAAGACCTCTATCTTGGGGCACCTGGGTGGCTCAGTGGGTTAAGCCTCTGCCTTCGGCTCAGGTCATGATCTCAGGGTTTGGGAATCCACATCCGACTCTCTGCTCAGCGGGGAACCTGCTTCCCTCCAACTCTGCCTGCCTCTCTGCCTACTTGTGATCTCTCTCTCTGTCAAATAAATAAATAAAATCTAAAAAAAGAGACCACCAACTTTCAAATGTAAGAGTATACACATACAGACAAATATATACATTCAGCTTTCTTCATAATTAGGAACAGTTTTAAATTGGATCTATAGCCAATGAAAAAAATTATACCCTTAGAAGCTCTGTATTAGATAGAACTAAAGCAAACTATTTTAATTAAGTGATTTAAGTTATTATGCATTGCTGGGCTGGGAAGATACAAGAGCAATACTGTTTCACACCCAAGCTTGTGAAAATTCAGTACCAAAAAAATGGGACTATAGAATATATATCACGATAGTGCATAGCTTTAGGATCATGATGAGGAATAAAATACTAGTGGCAAATTACATAGCACAAAAGCACTTAATAAAGCGTCTATTTTTATTATTATTGATTTACTTATTGATAGAATGAGGATAGTATCTATGTTTCATTGGTTTTAGAAGGGTTCTTCACATAAATAATATGCATTTCCCAGATTTATTTAAGTGATTACATGGTGTTTTCACCTTCAACCTGTTAATGTGGGGTATTAACATTAATCAATGGGCTTGCAAATAGTTACTCAACCTTCATTCCTGGTATAAATCCAGTTTGGGTGTGCTGAATTTCTTTTTGTACATTAGTAGATTTAGCTTGCTTGTATTTTGTTTAGAATCTTCGTAGCTCAATTTATGAATGCATTTCACCTTTAGGTTTTCTCTTTCATATTGTATTTCTGTTTTGGTATTTAAAAACTTGAAATATATTGGTGAGTTTTCTATTTTTGTCTGTAATATGAAAGAGTTTATTTAAAAATGGAATGACTCATTTCTTAATTGTATGGTAAGACATTGTAGCTAATTACTCAACTTATTTGTTACTTAACTTTTTAGGTTTCAAAAACTGTTTCTTTTCCTGGGTTCCTGAGTGGCTCAGTGGGTTAAGCCTCTACTTTCCACTCAGGTCATGGTGTCAGGGTCCTGGGATGGAGCCCCATGTCGGGCTCTCTGCTCAGCGGGGAGCCTGCTTCCCCCTCTCTCTCTGCCTGCCTCTCTGCCTACTTGTGATCTCTCTCTCTCTCTGTCAAACAAATAAATAAAATCTTTAAAAAAATTGTTTTCTTTGCTTTCCTTCCTTCCTTTCATTTTTTTTTTTTCATTTTTTTGATGGCTGAGTAGTAACCATTGCATATATATACCACATCTTCATTATCCATTCATGCATGGATGGACATCTGGGCTCTTTCCATAGTTTGGCTATTGTGGACATTGCTGCTATAAACATTGGGGTACATGTGCCCCTTTGGGTCACTACATTTGTATCTTTGGGGTAAGTATCCAGTAGTGCAATGAGTCACAGTGTAACTCTATTTTCAACTTGTTTAAAATTGCTTCTTGAGACACTTTTGCTAATTATGTTTTTCTAAGAACTGACTGATTTTGTCTCTGTTTTAAAAAGTATTGGCATAAATCTATTTTAAAAAAGGATGGGGGAGGGGGTGCCTGGGTGGCTCAGTGGGTTAAAGCCTCTGCTTTCTGCTCAGGTCATGATCCCAAGGTCCTGGGATCAAGCACTGCATGGGGTTCTCTGCTCAGCAGGGAGCCTGCTTCCCCCTCTCTTCTCTGCCTGCCTCTCTGCCTACTTGTGATCTCTATCAAATAAATAAATAAAATCTTTAAAAAAATGGGTATAACAAAATATCTACCTCGAGGAGTTGCCATGAGGATTAAATGAAGTAATAGCTACATAAAACACCTAGCATAAGCCTAATACACACCAGATATTCAGTATGTGTTAGCTAATTAGCACTACTATTATTATTACCTTTTAACTGTCTGTCCTATTTGTGGTTCTAGCTCATTCTTCACTTCTAACATTCATTTATTTCATCCTTCTTTTTCTTATTCAAACTTGCCAGAACTCTGGATTTTACTCATCTTATAAAGCATCTTTAAAAAAAAAATCTGATTCTTCTATACTGTCTTTTTCTGATTCATTAAGTTTTGCTTTGATTTTTAATATTTTTTTCTACTTTCTTATCTCCACCTGCTTTTTTCTGTCCTCTTATGCAGTAAGTTTAGCTCATTAAATGTTGTCTCTTGTCTTTTCTAAACATAATGTTTTTGAGGGTTATATGTGTATGTGTATATATATGTATACACACACACATATATATTATGTCCAATAAATTTTTTCCATTTTTACTGAAGATCAAAATGCATGTAGGAAAGTGAATAAAATGCACTGATCTTAAGTCTGCAGTTAGAAGAACTTAAAGGCTCATACACCTGTGACTACACTCAGGTCAAGGTGTGCAGCATTTCAGGCTCTCAAAAGTCCCCTCATATCTCTACCCCGGTCAGTAACACCCCTGCCGGAGATAACTAGCTACATGATTTCTATTGCTATGGATTCGTTTTGCTTTCTTTACTTTCTTATGGAATAATACAATGCATTTTCTTTTGTGTCTGGCTGCCCTGGCCCCAAACCATGTTTGTGATATTTATCCTTATTGTGTATATCAGAGACTCATCATTTTTTCCTGCTATGAATGTAACATACTTTATCCTTTCTAATGTTAATGAGCCTTTGGGCTTTTTTCCCCCAGGATTTGTGTATCGTGAATAAAACTGGTAAGAAATTCTTATACATGTCTTTTGATGGACAGATGCATCCCACAAGTTTTGCTATGTATGTATTTCCATTTTGGTTGTCTGAGCCATAATATCCCAAGTAATTCCTTCAGATCTATCTTACAGTTCACTAATTATCTCTTCAGTTGGGTCTAGCATAGTTTAACAGTTAGTGGATGTTTTAATTTCAATTTTTATCTTCATAGTACATAAATTATGTATTTTGAAATATTCATTTATTTTTATGTTGTATTTTCATTTATATTACTAATATTTCCACTCTACTATGTTATTTTCATTTGCATTTCATTTTTTTCATTTCTAAAAATTTTATTTGGTTATTTTTAAAATCTCATAGGTTAAGTTTATAGTCTCTTATTATGTTTTAAATTATGTCTTATATTTCTTAGAACATATGACATACATGTTTTATGTTCTTTGTCTGACAATTCCAACATTCAATGTCTCTTTAGGTTTGATTCTGCCATTGAGTTGTTTCTCCTGACTCTTGGTTAAGTGCTTTGTCTTTCACATGCATTGTAATTTTTAATTTTAATTTTTTTTTTTTTTTTTTTTTTTTTTTTTAGAGAGGAGAGTCTGTGTACAACTGGGGCCTGGGGGGGAGGTAGGGGCAGAAGGAGAGGGAGAAAGACTCTTAAGTAGGCTTCACACTCAGCATGGAGCCCGATGCAGGGCTCTGTCTCAGGATCCTGAGATGAGGCCCTGAGCCAAAATCAAGAGTCAGATGCTTAATTGTTTGAACCACCCAAGCACCCCAGTAATTTTTTAATAATAAACTGTTTTCATTAGAACTTCATTATGGGAATTATTTGAAGTTTGGCTGGAGGGAACATTCCTTCCAAGAAGCTTTATATTTGTTGGTGCAAAGTGCCTGAGGCATCAACAGCTCTGTGCCATCCTAAGCTACTTTTAAACTCCAGATGTTTTTTTCTTTCTTTCTTCTCTTTTCTTCTTCTTTTTTCTAAAAATCTCATTAACCATTTCAGGTTGGTCAGTTCCTTACAGAGGTCACTGAACCAGTTTGGCAATAAAGAGGTTTGGAGGAGGAGACTACTGGAGCTTTATCAAAACCTTAGCTATGCCATACCTACATAATCTGCAAAAAGCACTGGGATTCCAAATTTTCATTTTTTTACTGAGACAGTTGTCATAATGCTACACAGAAATTTCCATCTCTATCTTCTTTTATTTCTTCTTTCTTTCCACTCCCCAAATAAATCTGTACCCTAAGAGAATATAACATTACAATATTGTAAAAAAACACCCAGCAAGATAATTTGGGCTACTTTTCTCGTGCATAGATTTTTGGGAAAACTCCATCATCATCCCAGATTCTAATACACTCTCTCCTCTTCCAAAGCCAATACTACTTATTGATTATACTGCTAATAATGTACTTCATCCAATTCTAATGAGTTTCTATTGTTTTTTATTTTTATTTTTTTAGGATATACATACATATCTTTCTTTATAATCAAAGCATAAGTTTCATAGTCAGAGACTATGTCTTTATAGTTGTACATCCCTTATCTTTACAATATGCTGGATAAAGTGAGCACGTAGGAAAAATTTGCCAATTGACCGGTGGCCCATCTCTGCCAAACCTTGGACCACGCTGCGAGTATCTACATCAACATTTCCATGTGTTGCATAGATCTTAGGTTTGGCTTGCTAACTTGGTCTTTCTTTCTGTAGGCTGCCTCTGCTTCACTCCTGATTCTAGCTCCTATTTTTCTGACCTCATCTACTATATCTTCAATTTCATCCCTTTGAAAAAAATAATCCTTGGGGGCAGCAAGTATCTCGGTCACAAATCAACATGAAATTTAACTGAAACACAGATGAAATGTCTTTCATCTCAACTGTCTGACTTTCATCATTCTTGACTCTTCCTCGGGATCATACAGGTGAACTGATGTTTTTCTTTTAAAAGAAAATCATTAAAGGAAATAAAATCAGGCACCAATCTGTAATGCTAATAACTTGCTTTTCTACTCCTGCAGCCTCTGGTGTCATTTCACTCCCAACAAAATGTTTTATACTTTACACACTCACTAACCCTGAGTGTGAACATTTGCGGAGCTCTCATCCACATTCCACTGGTGTGGCATCAAGAATGCCTTTGTACCCTGTACCTTTTGTATGTTGTTTTGTATGTGAATTTAGCAGCTTAAGTATTTCTTTCTTTCTTTTCCTCTCGTGCCTGTGTTACCTGACTTAATACACAGATGGCTTGAAGCCCTTATTTTTTTAGGCCAGGTCTTTGCAGGTGGTGTCCTGTTGCTGATTCTCCCTAATGTTGTCTATCTTTCTTGCCTTCCCCTTTAGCTAGGAGTTTGGTTCTCCTCTGATAGCTCGCTCTGCAACGGAATATACACCTGTCATCTGACTTTACTTGTTTTGGTGATTCCCAGAGTATTCATATAGACTGTTGCTTTTTGAAGACCAATTATCACCAAGCTGGTTACCAAAACTTTTAGAATAGTCAAGAAAGGAAAATCAAGTTGCTGCAGTTAACAATAATTGGAGACAGATAATTTCCACCTCTGCTTCTGAACCTTGAGTTGATAAAATCCATATCTCTGAGCTTTGGACAACAAATAGAATGTGTCAGGAAATGGGTCATATGACTGTTACAAGTAGGGAATAATTAGAAATATAAATTTTTAGGAAGCTTATATTGTAGACACATAATGGTGTCATTAAACAAAAATATTAAATAATGTCCAACACTTGTATAGCCTAATGTAGCTCTACTATGTTAACTCATTTTATTTGCTTAACTTCTTTGCAGAATACAATAAATTGTACAGCATAAGAAAATTTATAATAGTGCCACTAAAATTGGTTTCAAGTAGTGTCATGGTTGACGAATAAGTCATCAAAATCATATTTTAATCCTCAAATCTCTCAAGAAAGTCATACAATTCATTTTATCTTAGGGATTTCTGAAAACACCGTCTCTGAATTCCTACTGTTGAATAGGCTGAGGTCATAGCAGAGGGAACAAAAATTGATAGAAACATACTTTCTACAGATAATATTTGGCAGGAGTGGAGGACAATCAATATGAAACCTCTAGTTCAATACTATTACACATAAAAACACAATACCAAACTTTTTGGCAGGACAGAAACATATTAAAATCAATATTAAGTAGAAGAATGTATCAGTTCAAAGAAAATGCCAGATGAAAAACCTGTGGAGATCAATATTGGGGACCAAAAATTTCATGTATTTTCTTTGTGAGATTGCTGTGAAATGAAGAAATCTGTATTAGTGATAGTGACAATGGTCAAGATTCTCTCGTTAAAGAAAATTCAGTTTAATAAGTACATGTTATAGTGCTGGATTTGTTCCAAACTCTTTCCCCACTTGTTTTGGCATTTACTCACGCAGGAAATTCTGTGACACCTGATGAGTGTGTGTGTGTGTGTGTGTGTGTGTGTGTGTGTACACACAGATCTTATTAGAAAGCAACAGCGAGGTTTAAGCCCCAATGTGGGCAGCCGGCCAGGTGAGTTGTGTCAGTGCTAGATCTGTCTGGGCCTTTCAGTGTTATTTTGTGAGTCCTTGACCTCAGGTACCTGAAAATAGCCTTTACTGAGAAATAGTTAAAAAGATGCAGTGGCCCTGACTTGTGACCTTGATGCTCAGAATTGCTTGATGAATGCATCCAGAACAGCCACTCTCATCCATCAAACATAAATGTGATATTATTTAAATATGCAAAATTAGAAAAAATTGTGAAACACATTTTCTAACCATGTTGAAAGAGATCCATAATTTGACAAGGATGTGTGAATCTAGGTTCTGACGTTCAGAAGTATAAATAAAGCGATTTGCAGCCCACATTGTAAAAACTAGAGCTCTGCATCCCCCATTAGAAAACTGTGCTTTGTCTTTCCCCATCACCATAATTAACGAGATGCTATTCATTAAACAATGAAGCAGACAATTAAATAGTAATAATAGTACTTTAATTATGAAGGTATTGTTATCTGCATAGAATGTGGAAAGAGAGATCACTTTAGCTGCATTTAAAACATTTGCTTGTCTGCTTTTTAAATACCGAGGAAGAAAGTGTTCATATTTTCAGAGACCCTAACAGGAAAAAGGATAGAATCCATCTCCTCATAAGGCCATTTCTGATAAACAGGAATCTCATTTATTAATGGAGTAAGCATTGATTAAGATGCGTGAATTCTTAATAAGCATCCTCAGTCTTCTTTCGAGAGGCATCTCTAACAGTTCTAAGAATCATCAGCAAGTATTTTTAGACACAAGGATGCATGATTAAGATGAAAGTCCTGTGCGTGATGACTTTCAGAGTTTGTTAAGCACCATGATACTGGGTTTCAATCCGATTTAGGCTACCCAGAAACTGGCCTTCTCTTTTTCCCTTTGGGTTGAGAAAGAGTTTAAGGGTATTATTATTTTATATTTTGGTACAACTGAATAAATGATCATATTTTCAGTGATGCAAAAGCAAGCTGAATCTCAAAAATACTTTTTGTCCCTAAAATTGGTAACAATTCCCCACATTTGGGTTTCTATGACTCAGGAAAGAGCTTCAGATGTATACGATGTTCTCATTTATTTACAGTCCCCTTTCATCTGGTAAAGTCTCAGGACATAGACAGCTTTGGCTGTGTTTGCTTTCTACTTCATAAATATAAACACACACACACACACACACACACCATATATATATATATATATATATATATATATATATATATATATATATATGCACACACACACACACACACACACATACAACTTAGGGTTTCCAAATGTCACATATTCATTGAAAACAATGAATTCTGTGTGGCTATTACACCTAGATTTGAATCTATGCTTTGCTACTGTGACCTTGGGGAAATAATTCTTCTGAGCTTCTGCTTCTCCATCTGTAAAAGGGGGCTGCAGTCAAGGCTCTGAAGATTAAATGATGATTATATATAAAACACTTAATATGGAGCCAGGCTTAGTGACTGCTTAATTACCTCATTTTTTATTATCATAACACATTTTTTATCCTTCAGTTCCTCTAATTTTGGCATGGTCCTTGGCACAGTGAACTACAGAAAGCTCCTCAAATAAACAAAGAAATCAGTTATTCTTATTTAAGAAACAAACCAAATGAGGAAAGGTAAAAAAGAGAGAGAGAGAGACAGAGACAGAGACAGAGACAGAGAGAAGGAAACCAAGAAACAGACTCTTAACTATAGAGGACAAACTGATGGTTACAGAAGGGGGCTGGGACGGATGGGGGAAGTAGGTGATGGAGATTAAGGAGTACACTTGCCATGATGAGCACCAGGTGATGTTTGGAAATGTTGAATCTGTATATCATACACCTGAAACTAATATCACACTGTATGTTAACCATACTGGAATGAAAATAAGAGCTTAATTTAAAAAAAAATCAGTTACTCTGACATGTGTGCACTGATGAAGAATGATGTTGAACATCTTTTCATGGGCCTGTTGGTCATCTGGATGTCTTCTTTGGAAAAATGTCTATTCATATCTTCTGTCCATTTTTTTCAAAGATTTTATTTATTTATTTAACAGAGAGATCACAAGTAGGCAGAGAGGCAGGCAGAGAGAGAGACAGGGAAGCAGGCTCCCTGCTGAACAGAGAGCCCGATGTAAGGGCTCGAGTCCAGGACCCTGAGATCGTGACCCGAGCTGAAGGCAGAGGTTTAACCCACTGAACCATCCAGGCACCCCTCTTCTGTCCATTTTTTAACTGGGATTATTTGTTTTGTGGGTGTTGAATTTTATATGTTCTTTATATATTTTGGATACTAACCCTTTATTAGATATGTCATTTGCAAATATTTTCTCACATCCTTTAGGTTGTCTTTTAGTTTTGTTAATTGTTTCCTTTGCCAAGCAGAAGCTTTTTATCTTGATGAAATCCCAATAGTTCGTTTTTGCTTTTCTTTTCCTTTCTTCTGTTGTCTAGTAAGAAGTTGCCACAGCCAATGTCAAAGAGTTACTGCCTGTGTTCTTCTGTGGGAATTTGATGGTTTCCTGCCTCATGTTTAGGTCTTTCATCCATTTTTTTTTTCTTTCCTAAACATACATTTATATATTTATTTATTTATCCAAAATTCACTGAGTATGCACCACATCCAATGATCCATGCAATCTGTACCCTCCATAATACCCACCACCAGGCTCACCCATCCCCCTACCCTTCCCCTCCAAAACTCTGTTTGTTTCTCAGAGTCCACAGTCTCACATGGTTTGTCTCCCCTTCTGATTTCCCCCAACTCACTTCTCCTCTCCATCTCCCAATGTCCTCCATGTTATTCCTTATGCTCCACAAATAAGTGAAACTATATGATAATTGACTCTCTCTACTTGACTTATTTCACTCAGCATAATCTCTTCCAATCCCTTCCATGCTGACACAAAAGTTGGGTATTCATCCTTTTGAATTTGTTTTTGTATAATGGTGTAAGAAAGTGGTCCAGTTTCATTTTTTGCATGTAGCTATCCAGTTTTCCCAACACCATTTGTTGAAAATACTGCCTTTTTTTCTATTAGATATTCTTTCCTGCTTTGTTGAAAATTAATTGGCCATATAGTTGTGGGTTCTTTTCTGGGTTTTCTATTATGTTCTATTGATCTAATGTCTCTTTTTGTGCCAGTACCATAATGTCTTGACCTCTACAGCTTTGTAATATAACTTGAAGTGTTGCCTCATCTTGGTTTTTCTTTTTCAAGATTGCTTTGGCTATTTGGGGTCTTTGGTGGTTCCATACATATTTTAGAGTTGTTTGTTCTAACTATGTGGAAAAAGCTCTTAGTATATTACAATCCAGCAACTGCACTACTAGGTACTACCTAGTGTTATACCCAAAGTATATAAAAATACTCATTCAAAAGCATACATACACCTAGATGTTTATAGCAACATTATCAACAATAGTCAAATTATGGAAAGAGCCCTAGTGTCCATTAACTGATGAATAGATAAAGAAGATGTGGTCGGGCTATCTATCTAGCTATCACCTATCTATCTACCTATCTATCTAGCTATCTAGCTAGCTATCACCTAGCTATCTACCTATCTATCTATCTAGCTATCTCCTATCTATCTATCTATCTATCTATCATGGAATATTATTTAGCTATTAAAAATGACATCTTGCCATTTGTAACGACATGGGTGGAGCTAGAGAGTATTATGCTAAGTGAAATAAGTCAGTCAGAGAAAGACAAATACCATATGATTTCACTTTATGTGGAATTTAAGAAACAAAACAAAGGAACATAGGGAGGAAAAAAAAAAAAGAGAGGTAAACCCTTCTTTTCACTACATCTGTATCTTTGGGGTAAATACCCAGTTGTGCAATGGCAGGGTCATAGGGAACTTCTATTTTTAATTTCTTGAGGAATCTCCACACTGTTCTCCAAAGAGGCTGCACCAACTTGCATTTCCACCAACAGTGGAAGAGGGTTCCCCTTCTCCACATCCTCTCCAACACATGTTGTTTCCCATCTTGCTAATTTTGGCCATTCTAACTGGTGTAAGGTGATATCTCAGTGTGGTTTTAATTTGAATCTCCCTGATGGCTAGCGATGATGAACATTTTTTCATGTGTCTGATAGCCATTTGTTTGTCTTCATTGGAGAAGTGTCTGTCCATATCTTCTGCCCATTTTTTTTTTTATATGATTGTCTGTTTTGTGTGTGTTGAGTTTGAGGAGTTCATTATAGATCCTGGATATCAACCATTTGTCTGTACTGTCATTTGCAAATATCTTCTCCCATTCCATGGGTTGTCTCCTTGTTTTGTTGACTGTTTCCTTTGCTGTACAGAAGCTTTTGATTTTGATAAAGTCCCAAATGTTCATGTTCGCTTCTGTTTCCTTTGCCTTTGGAGACATATCTTGAAAGAATTTGCTGTGGCTGATAGCGAAGAGATTACTGCCTATGTTCTCCTCTAGGATTCTGATGGATTCCTGTCTCACATTGAGGTCTTTTATCCATTTTGAGTTGATCTTTGTGTACGGTGTAAGAGAATGGTGGAGTTTCATCTTCTACATATAGCTGCCCAGTTTTCCCAGCACCATTTACTGAAGAGACTGTCTTTTTTCCACTGTATATTTTTTCCTGTTTTGTCGAAGATTATTTGACCATAGAGTTGAGGGTCCATATCTGGGCTCTCTACTCTGTTCCACTGGTCTATGTGTCTGTTTTTATGCCAGTACCATGCTGTCTTGGTGATCATAGCTTTATAGTAAAGCTTGAAATCAGGTAACGTGATGCCCCCCGTTTTATTTTTGTTTTTCAACATTTCCTTAGTGATTCGGGGTCTCTTCTGATTCCATACAAATTTTAGGATTATTTGCTCCAGCTCTTTGAAGAATACCGGTGGAATTTTTATTGGAATAGCATTAAAAGTACAGATTGCTCTAGGCAGTATAGACATTCTAACAATGTTTATTCTTCCGATCAAGAGCATGGAATGGTCTTCCATCTTTTTGTGTCTTCTTCAATTTCTTTCATGAATGTTCTGTAGTTCCTTGAGTACAGAACCTTTACCTCTTTTGTTAGGTTTATTCCCAGGTATCTTATGGTTCTTGGTGCTATAGTAAATGGAATCGATTCTCTAATTTCCCTTTCTTTATTTTCATTATTAGTGTATAAGAAAACCACTGATTTCTGTACATGGACTTTGTATCCTGCCACGTTGCTGAATTGTTGTATGAGTAGCAGCAATGGTCACGGTTGCCAAACTGTGGAAAGAACCAATATGCCCTTCAACGGATGAATGGATAAGGAAGATGTGGTCCATATACACTATGGAGTATTATGCCTCCATCAGAAAGGATGAATACCCAACTTTTGTAGGGTATAAGTCAAGCAGAGAGAGTCAATTATCATATGGTTTCACTTATTTGTGGAGCATAATAAATAGCATGGAGGACATGGGAAGATAGAGAGGAGAAGGGAGTTGGGGGAAATAGGAAGGGGAGATGAACCATGAGAGACTATGGACTCTGAAAAACAATCTGAAGGTTTTAAAGGGGCGGGGGATGGGAGGTCGGGATACCAGGTAGTGGGTATTATAGAGGACATGGAGCACTGGGTGTGGTGCAAAAATAATGAATACTGTTATGCTGAAAATAAAAATAAATAAATAAATAAATAATGAATACAATGCTTAGTAATCCACTAACATATTTCATGTAAACATAGATAGTTGCATAGAATCCCAGAACAATAAAAGTGAACTGATTTAAAAAAAAAAAAAAAAAGAGAGAGAGGTAAACCAAGAAACAGACTCCTAACCATAGAGGATAAACTGACA
Organism: Mustela lutreola; assembly: GCF_030435805.1. Taxonomy (NCBI): domain Eukaryota; kingdom Metazoa; phylum Chordata; class Mammalia; order Carnivora; family Mustelidae; genus Mustela; species Mustela lutreola. The sequence continues at coordinate 11,497,505 of NC_081295.1, read as the reverse complement.
GTTACCACAGGGGAGATGGGTGGGAGGGTGGTTTAACAGAGATTAAAGAGGGCACTTGTGATGAGTGCTGGGTATTATATGGAATCATTGAATCACTAAATTCTACACCTGAAACTAATTAAAAATCAGTTATTCTTTTATTTTCTTTTTTCCTTAATCAAGTACACTTTGGCTTTTAAATATTCCTGAAAATAATGACATTTTTGTTCACATGATCTGAAAAGTCTCCTTGGGACTTAAGAGCTTGCTTTAGTCATCTGCTTCATCTGTCTGATTTGGCTCTACCAATCAGGTGTCCCAACTTGGTTCTTGCTACTTCCAAAATACAGCATCCCTTCCTCCCCTTCCCTAAACTAAAAGAAAATTAATTACTTTTACCCACTAGACATTAAAACATCATGGAAGGCTAAGATCTTAAAGGTTTAGGCAACCACAGATCCCGTTCAAAGTTTATGTCCATTGATATTTTTCTGTGGATAATAATGACATTCTTTTCAGGCTCCTTCAACTTTACTTACCAACAGAATACCAGCTGGCAAATAGTTAAAAACACGAACTATGGAATATTTACTGTAAACCCAAATATCAGAAAATTCTGACTTGGATGTATGAGATTTTAATTTACAAGGTCAACTAAAAGAAAGGTACAATTACACAAGTGAATGTATATTTAGAACTCTGGATTACGTTTTTTGCTCTTTGAGTGCCTAATGCATCAGTCTTTAGACAGCCCTTCAGGCTAATGTTGGATGTGAGGCTTTTATGCAACCATAAGTAAATAAATAATTCTCTGTCTTTTTAATTAAAAAGCAATGCTTCTTAATAAGTCTGTGTCAAGTTATACAATCAGTCTCACTTTCTCTGGCAAGTAGGAGAATAAACCAAAGAAAACAGGCAATGTGAACCCAGTTTTGTGTGAGGAAACCCTTTAGGCTGAGCAGGGATGCACTTTGTACCTGACTGTGTCTGTCTAGCCTCCCCATTGGATCCAAGATATATATTGATCTTGAAAGTGCCACATGGCCATTTAAAGCTCAACAATCTACTTGTGGCTCTTTTCTGAGTCCTACAAAGGAAGAATTGTTTTGATCAATTTAATGGTCAATTTTTTGCCAAGGTCATATTGTATTTCATTAATTTACTGTCTAGTAACTTCCTTTGTTAATTAGTGAGCTCATGAAATTAGAAAGAATTAATATTCTTACCTTTATGCTCACAACACTCCTGAGTAATTTTCAGTGTTATAATCTACAGCTATTCATTTTATTTTCAACTTGTATATCAAAGTTTGTATAAACACCATTTTTATTTGATTGTAATCTCATTATTATATCAATTGATTAGAACAAATGTTTTTGAGGCCGTTTTCAGAGAAGATTCCACCATTTGATTAAAACATAGGCCTGCCCTCAGTTGCTTGATTCTTCACTCTGTGAGGTAAATACATATTACCTTTTAAATGGGGCAGGATGCACCCAGAATAAAAAGGGTAGAATATAAAAACCGTCTTATGGTAGAGTCTGTGCCAAGTGCCTTATAAACATGATCTCATTTAATCTTCCCAATGTTCATGTGCTAGGCATGACTATCCCCATTTTATGGGTAAAGAAACTCAGGCAGGGATGCTAAATGCTTTGCCTGGGGTCATACATCTAGGGATTGGCAGGAATGAGATTGAAGTCTCTCTGACTTACAGTCATATATCTCCCCTGTCTATACATAAAACATGCAGACACAGGGTTGTAATCCAAGAAGAAGATAATAAATGTCTTAAGAGAAGAGAAAATCAATACTCAAGAGAAATTCAGAGGAAGAAAACATTACTTGTGACTCCAAATCATCAGGGAAATTTCACTGAAGTGGTGGTGTTTAATCAGAATTTTATAGGATAGGTAGGTTTGAGCCATTTTGGAGTAAAAGGCATTCTTGGTGGATGGAATAGCTTAGGTAAAGAAAGGCATTGGGGGAAGGGAAGGGCATATTTGGATAAGTGAATTTTGGCTAGAGTATGTATATATGAAGGAAAGTAGGAGGTATGTTTGCAAAAGCAGATTGGATGAAATTGGTGGCCTTTGGTTCCTGGTGAAGGAGTTCGTGCTTCGTATGAGACACAACAGAGACCGCTAGAGAGTTTTCGAGTAGGAGAATGTCATGACTTCAGCTTGGCTTTTGCCAGATGCATCTGGGATCGATGTAATAGACTCTAGGGGCCAGTGTGGTCAGGAGCCTATGGGTGAATTCCAAGGAGTAGAGCTGGAAAGAGGAGGGCAGATATGCAGTAGAACAAAAGAGAGAGAGGAGTGAAATGTATCTTCAAGATTCTAGAATCCAAATGACTAAGAATTTTGTGACAATTTAATGATATCAGTAGGACAGAATTTTGGCTTTTTATGTTTATTTGGTTTTGGAGAATAAGTTTATTTTCTTTGGTAGAAGGTGAAATTGAGTTGGCCGTAGGGCATTGCCTTAGTCCATTCAGTCTGCTATAACAAGATGCCATAGACTGGGCAGCTTCTAAAAAATACATTTATTACTCATAGTTCCAGAGGCTGGAAGTGTAAGACCAACACACCAGCAGATTTGGTGATTTGCTGTCTGGTGGGGGCCCACTTCCTTTTTTCTTCCTGTTGTGTTCCCACATGGTAGAAGGAGCCAGAGAGCTCCCAGGAGTCTCTTTTATAAGGGCGCTGATTCCGTATGTGAAGGTTCCACATTTCCCAAGGCCCTACCTGTAGATACCACAACAATGGGCATTAGAACTTCACGTAAGAATGGGGCTAGGGACACGCTCTGTCTACAGCAGATAACCAGGTGGAGATTTCCCAGAGGCAGTGGGGACATTCCAAACAGAACTAAGAGAAGGGGGACTAAAATGTAGGCAGAGGAATCGTCTGTCCCTGTGAAGACCTGCAGTGGAGAGAAACGATGAGAGACCTCTAGGAGCTGTCCTAGAGCAGAATGCCGTGGTAGAAGTTGAGGGAACAGTCATTTTACCAGTGGGAAGAAGAAAGACACCTGGAGAGAGAAAGGGTGAAAGGAAAGAACGCCGAATGCCTTGGTGAGAATCACTGTGGACTGGAACCAGAGCTCTATCTCTTCAGTGTGAGAGACATAGCCTGCCTGTAAAGTAGGTGTCATCACACTTGCAGGCAGACTAGAACACTTGAGGCACCGACAGGGGAGTTTGCCCAAGATCTGACAATGGTAGGGTGGGCAGGGGTTTGGAAATGGGATCTGCTGCTCCAGATTCTAAATCCTGTGTTTTTTTGTTTTTTGTTTTTTTTCTAGGTCATGGGTTGCCGAGGTTTTGTGGGCCATATGGTCTCTGTCACCAGTACTTGATTCCGCTGCCTTTGTGCTAAAGCAATCACAGACAGCAGTAAATGGGCATGGCTGTGTTCCAATAAAACAAATTTATGGACACTGAAATTTAAATTTCATATAATTTTCATGAGTCACAAAGTAGTATTCTCGTTTTGGGTTTTTCTCAACCATCTGAAAATATAAAACCTTTCTTTAAGCCTAAAGAATGCAAAAACAGGTGGCAGGCCAGATTTGACCTGTGAGCTATAGAACTTCTGCAGAGATGGGGAGGAAGACATGTCAGAAATGTGTCAGACCACAGAAGTTTACAAAACCGCACCAGGGTTATCAGATTCCCGTCTTTTCTCCAATAATTTGTGCTGACACAGATTTTGTTTGATGTCTTCTCCTTGAGCCTATAACAGCAAATTAGCTTAATTGCAAAGTTACTTCTTAGCTTAACGGTCCTTCTGGAATGGGGGACTCTCCTTAGGCATAACACGATTAGCTCTATTTTCTCACTTCACTCAGCCAGTTTTTCTCTCTTCTTTGTAATTCTGTGGCGAAATCTGACCCTACCCTTCAAGCCTTTTCTCCAGGTGCATGAGTTCCATTTTAACTCTGGTTCTTGATTCAGAATTATTCTGCTCATTAAAGATGCTGCTGTCTACCTTCTTCCATAGTAATGAACTTCCAGCATGAGAAGCAAAACAAAGATCATCGTTCTCTTCTCATTCTTCATTCAAAATCACTACTTCCGGTTTTGCTCTTCTTGTTGGAAAACCAAGTGTGGGAACTTTTGTACATTCTGCCTCTCACCTCCTACCCACTTCTTCGTGGAATTACATTTTTGTTTGAATGTCGGTTCTCATGACCTACGTTCCTCTCTTATACACACAAAGCAACTCTCTGTTTTAGAAAACGTGTGCTTCCTTTGCTTATTCTTTTTCTCAGTGCTGTTTTCCTTGTCCTCCCCATTTGTGGGGAGGAAATGCAAGTGTACTTTATTCATTTGGAGGGGATTACATTTACTACAAAAAGCACGATGGAGAAAGAATGGAGATTCCTTGGTTAGCTGGACTATTTGGCAGGGATAGAGAACATTTCATCCTGCCACGACTTATCTAGTTCTCCACTTAAAGTGGGCCATACATTGTGAAAAGTTCAAGAGAAGACTTCAAAGGTAGGGTTGGCCAAAAACCCTGTGAGCAATTGGGCAAACAAATGGGAAGTCTACGACCTCCCTTTTTAGGCATTCTCTCTCCTCTTCAGTTGTTTTCCTGGAGATACCTTTCCTTTGGTCCATTCCTCTTTTTTTTTTTTTTTTTAAGATTTTATTTATTTACTTGACAGACAGATCACAAGTAGGCAGAGAGGCAGGCAGAGAGAGAGGGAGAAGCAGTCTCCCCGCTGAGCAGAGAGCCCGATGCGGGGCTCGATCCCAGGACCCTGGGATCATGGCCTGAGTCGAAGGCAGAGGCTTAACCCACTGAGCCACCCAGGCCCCCTGGTCCACTCCTCTTGATGACAGGACACTGACCACCCAGCTACAGAGGTAAACAAATAGTGGATGGTAGATAGGGATGGAATTGGCATCTCCTTTGCCTGCAACTGGAATGGCTCAGGATGCCCGACTGGCCCCTAAGCTTACACCTTTCCCAAATTAACTTTTTCTCTTGCCTAAAAAAGAGGGCCATATTCATCTTATTCTTTTTTTTTTTTTTTTTTAAGATTTATTCATTTACTTTAGAAAGAGAGAAAGTGGGGGTGGGGTGGGGGGAAAAGGGCAGAGTGTGAGGGAGTGAGAATCCCAAGCAGACCCCAGGCCCAGCACAAAGCCCAACACGGGGCTTGATCTCACAACCCTGAGATCACGAGGAGCAGAAATCGAGAGCTGGTGGCTGAGCCACCTGGGAGGCCCTCATCTCATTCTTTGTTGATAAATAGCATCGAGTAGTGATATGATTCTGATAGAAGCCATGTGGAAACCAAAGAACTCCAAAGAAGAGCTTCTGATTGAATTTAGTCCCAAATCACTGCTTTGAAAAAATGATATTAATAGTAACTGTGTCCATGTTATAAGCACTAATTATGCACCAGGCCCTGCACTCGTCCTTCACATACATTGTTTCATTCCATATTTCACCTTCTTTACATGAATTACTATTGTCCTTCTGACTGCAGATGAAGAAAATGGTACCCGCTGAGGTTGTTTACCCTGCCAGGACTCAAACATGCGAGGGGCTCCCAAATATGGCTGAAGGACCATTTATACTGGTAACCTCTACTTCATATTGACTTTGTTTTGTTTCTTGTTTGTTTATTTGTTTTTTGTTTTTTGAGCTCTGTGACATCTGTGAGCCTTCAGGCAATTTTAACTGGAAGAGAAAAGCAGCTTTTGTCCAGGGTGTGCAAAATGAAGCCAAAGGGGCAGCCTTACCGAGCCCATTCCCAGTTTGAATGACTTCCTGGACCAGAGCTGCGGGGTCGACCCACAAATATCATCAATCCTGAGCAGGATTCAGGTACCTGAACAGGGCTGCCGCTGGGTGACCTGGATTCAGGTCCGTGGGGCTGCATAAGGGGCTCCCTGGCTCCCTAGGAAAGAGTTAACTCTTACAACTATGGAACATTTAGATGTGAGAGGAATAGTTTCCAACATTAAATGGGATCTTAGGTGACATGTTGTATAAAATTTTCAAAGTGGGATTCTTACATGCATAATTTATTTCTGTAATTAAAAAGCCTAATTTAAAAAATAATACAGACGCAACACATAATGGTGTGATTTCTTGTCACAAAAACAAATTATTATCTTGATAATGCAATATTGTAATTTACATGGCTGCAAAATACGGTACTTTTACGAATTGCGTGATAAATGTTGTCTAATTATTTTTTTCTCCCGACCCTCTCCTTCTTCATTTGTTTTGCTTATGAGATGATAGGAGTTCAGTTGGCGTTGGTGGGTTGAGATTTCTCAACTAGCATCTGAGGATAAAATTCAGGAAGTTCTCCTAGCTTTGTCCCATTGGCAAAGCAAAGCAGATGCCGTCTTGTGCTTTAAGATTGTTAAAAAAAGAAACTACAGTGTCAAAATGGAGTCACTTGTGTGAAGCCCACATCACCAAACCGAGACTTAATACCTTAGATAATCGCAGTTTCAGCCTCTCTCAAAAATGTAATCTCAGTCAGTCTGGAATTTTCTGGTCAAGATTAGTGAGGTAATCTGCCTGATAGATCCCTGCCATTCCCCAAAGAAGGGTGACCTTGCCCAAAACAATCTAATCTTTGCTTGTTCCTGCCCCCTTCTGCCCATAAATTCTCCCATTTTGTACAGGCCCTGGGAGCTCCCTTCTATCTACTAGAAGGGATGTTGCCCAATTCATGAATCGTTGAATAAAACCAGTAAGACCTTTGAAATTTACTCGGTTGAATTTTGTTTTTTAACAATACGAATGGGCATGTACAGCAGGTCTCTGGGGGGGGGCTGTGTTTTCTGTGCGTATGTGTTTCATTGCAAATTCCTCAAGCACGCTGCGGAGGAGAGCTAGGGGCCTACTGTTATGGAGCTACTTTAGTCATAAATGACCATTATATTTCTGAGCAGCCCCTTCAATTCCCCTCGCTTTCTTCCTGGTTACAGAACCATAATTCTTGGCCGGGAAGGGAGTGTAAATAGGTCTCCCACCGCTGATGCCACTTAGCTGGCTGCAAATTGATGTGGATGGCTCTTTAGCTTTGGAGACTGTGCGGTTCACCTTCACAGCGCACAAGGCTTTCATTGGCCTGGGGCTTCGGAGCCTGAGATAAATCCTTAACTAGAGCTTGGCTCTCTGCATTGCAACACATCAGAACCAGTGGATGGAAATTTCAAACATTTTGGAAATTTACACCTTGTCACTCTCTGAGGGCAATGATTTTAAGAAATTATGCCATCTCCACCCACCTTTGCATACTAAGTCTAAAAACCCAGAGCCATTTCTAACTCCAGCTAAAGTGCTGAAGGTCAGAGAGGTCAAGACGAGTCAATGCTTTGTGCGTGTTTCCCATTATTATGCTAATCATATGCATGGTCTTTCTGCACTTACACATCCATTTTCATGGCCAAAAAAAAAGAAAAATACATTGGTGTTTTAAATAATGCTAATATTTAAAACAGTGACAAATGACTGGAAATTTCAAGTAAAGACTCACATTTTGCCCTTGGCTTGTGACGTTTGGGAGAAAGAAGTAAGATATGACCTAAAATGTGGTTTTTAGATTGTTAACTCTTTTTTTTCTGTTTGTTTTTTGTTTCCTGATTTTTCATACCATAACATATTTCTAACAATTTTTTTTTTCTATTGTGAGCTTTCTCAGGACTTTGGTGGATGGTTGAAAATAAGTTTTAGGATATATAAACATATTTTCCATGAAGCTAACTCGGGTCTTTGAGAGTGACATTATATATGAAGAGTTTGCTGTTTTTGTGAGAGATTTCAAACTGATCATGATTTTCCACTCAACATTCTGAAAACTGTTATTAGTAAATTAGTTAGCCTTGTCTTCTCTGGATGAAAACATTCCAACTGATTTAACCCCTTCTCACCCTTTTAAATGGGTAGCACATTAATTATTTTTCATTTCCTTTGCTAAACTCTACAGATTAACCAAACAACTTTTATGAAGTCCCGTGTCATCCCAGGCATTCAGAAATCGGGAGTCACACAGATGACAAATGGTGCTATGTTCCTGATATAAAAAATCATATAAAATAATGTTCTCAAGCACAGTTTGTCTACATTGGAGGAGAGGTAATTAAAAAACTTCCCAGAGAAGGGCCAGTGACCAGGGGTGTGGGGGAGGAGTGAAATCCCCCCGGAGGGGCACAGAGAAGGGCTTTCCAGGCAGAAGGAAAAGCGTGAGCTGAGTCAAGGATGAGCCAGGTGGGGACTGGGGAGTGCTGAGGACCCTGAAGAGCTGGTGCAAGGCTGCACTATAGGGTATTTTAAGAAATGATTTTGGTAAGGGATTGTTGGGGACCACTTAAGAAAGGCTTTGGATGAACAGCTCTGAGTTTTAGAAAGCTAAATTATGTATCATCACTGACATTTTTTTCTAACTAACGACACTATTTTTCTAAAATACAAGAGTCCTCATTATCCATATAAGTAATATTGTCATTGAAACAGTCTCACTCCTTTACTATGTCTAACATACCACAGAACGAAGAGAAAATTCCATACTTTATATTTCTTTTCTATTCTCCTCTTAAACTTGACACCACGCTGACAATTTGCTCTTTACTCAACACATAGTGATTTAAAAGAATTAACTTTGAGGTGTCCTGGTCTCTAGAGTACTGGATGCCACCATAGGTCCTTTGCATATGCAGTCTGGGCATTGTCTGGTGGTGGATACAATGCTTCCCCACTTGTCCCCAGGTTTGCTACATTCAAAAAATTTACCACTTCTGGAGTCACAGTTCTGGATTAAAGCATTGTTTTTAGAAAGCTACAGAGAAAATATGCTCTGCCGTGGAAAGGAAGAGTGTGTAGCTGGCCAAAATATTGGATCCCGTAGAATGGAATTTTTGTCAGGTGAACTGGCTATCTCTGAATGTGGATCAAAGAGCCTATTGGGTTATGGCTCCTTGATCTTGCAGGTGGGACCCGAAGTAGGACAGTGGAAGAAAGGATGGTCTAAACACCTCAGTATGAAGAACTAGGCATCTAGGAGTTAGCCTCACCTTTCCTTCCAACCGCATTCCTCCTTGCCACCTGGTTGCATAAACCCTTTCTATTGATACCATGTGCATGTGCTTCCCTGAACACACCAAGATGTTTCACCTCAGTTTCTTATGTTTTGCTCATTCTCTCCCACCTGCCATGCTATGTAACACTTAGCTGGCCCCTACTCATTCTCTAACAGTCCCCAGAGTTATCAGCAACTGGAATCCTGATGCACCAGGGACTCAGCACCTGTAGCATCTCTAACACTCCCCCCCCCCAAGAGCATTTGATTTTAATAATTCCATTTACTCTCCACATTTGTTCCAGTCCCGGCTTCACTAGAGAGTCTCGTGTGGTAGGCCAGGCCTGGGGTGAGGAAAGCGAGGCAATAACCTCGGGCACAGCATTTAAGGGATACCAAAACCCCTCTGTAATCAAAAGAAATATATTAATGCAATATTTAAAAAAAATAAAAAGTGCAAAAAATCCATAATGAGCAAAACACCAACATTTTAAAATAAACACAGGATATGCATTACTGATTTTTCTTTTTGCCTCAGGAACCAATACGGCTTGGTACAACCCTGTAACTGACCTTGTCTTTATTTAAAATGTTGGTAGTTTGTTAATCATTGATTTGAACACGATTTTGATTTTTTAAAATACTGCATTAAATCTTTACTTAGCATGATTACAGAGGATTTTTTGGTATCCCCCCCTTCAATTTTGTGCCCAAGCATAGTGTGTTTCTTGACTCATGAGGATGACTTATTTTCTTTTAATACCTAAAGTTTGGCACAAGGTCTTACCTGGGGTAGATGCTGCTCACCAGATTCTACTTCATCTACTTCCAGATTCAGTCTAGAATGATTTCTAGAACCTGGGTGTATGAATTTTCCTCTAAGACTCCGATTTGTTATCAGTATTCCTAATTCAATGTCTCCCCACCTCCCCTCCACCCTGTATAATCTCAGTGGTTGAGAAAACTGTTTATTATCTAAAACAAAACTGAACCACTCAGGCTGATCCTGAGTAACTGAATGTCTCCGATCTATCAGTCTCCTTTCAGGTGCGTATTAAGAACCTTCACTATGCCAGGAGCTTCCCTGAGCATCATCCCCATTCCCATGGAGCTTCTTAAAGTCTTGAAGGAAGAAAATGCGTGAATTGATGATGCTTGAAATCATAGAAATACGTACAAGATAAAGAAGTAATCCAGATGAGTGTGTGATCACAACATAAATAAAAATTTCTCCAGCTTGCTTTCTACCTCAATGCCCAAAGATCGTAAAATAAGGATAAGTTTTCTTTCTACTGGCCCATCGAAAATTGTCACTTACGCTGGGCGCAAAGATCTTTGTGAGGCTGCTTTTATGACATACAGCTACTTTCACCTGGAGTCGAAGCATTTCAGAGATCAATTTTCACAGCACCAGCACAAGACAAGGGATATATATCTGTTAGTTGCCCTGAATTTCCCTTCTGACAGTGATTGAAATGGCGAAGACCACCTCTGCCCCAACGCATTCCCACTCAACATCAGTTACCTGAAAAAAACGACTGTAGATTATCAAAGCAAAATGCTGCTTCCAGGAATACCGAAAGCTAGTCATTTGGCATCTGCCTCACTGGGATGAGGTTTGAACCATATTTTGATAACATATGCATGAGACTGTCACAAAGGAGAAAAGGAAAAGCTGTACTGAGAATTAGGCACATAATAACTTTTTCATCTTTCATAAATGGATATCTCGCTCTTTGCTTGAGTCTAGGGACTTGGTTTTCCATTCAGTTCAAGAAATGTTTATTAAGCACCTATTATGACCTACCACTGTTCCACAGGTGTTAGAGATATAAAGATATATTAGACATGGTCTCTGCCCTAAAGGAGTTTATAGTAATATGGAGGGAGAGAACAAATAACAGAGCCACATCATTGTGGAAAGTCAGTCTGCATCCAGTAATGTGTTTTGTACAGCCTGGCCATTAACAGGACGGAGTCTGGGGTCAGGCTGCCTAGGTAGCCTTGGGCAATCACTTACATTCTTTATACCCCAGTTTCCTCTTCTTGAAAATGAGAACAATGTTTCCTTAAATGAGTAAACATATATAAAGCACTTAGAACAGTGCCTCGCACATAATAAACCCTTGGTGAATATTAGATGGCATTATTAGTATAATATCATAATGACAGGATTGCATGCAGACTTCTGTGGGTGCACACAAGAGAGTCATTTTTCCAAACTGACTGGAGGCCCTGGTGAAGACAACTTGCGTTGAGTCTTGAAGAATTCAATCTCCAGAGGAGGAGAAGGAGGAGAGGAAGTCATTCAGAGGCAACAGCACACACCAAGTGCAAGCAGGTGAAGAGGAGGGGATCACAAGCCTACGCTTTACTGGAGTTTAGTAAATGAGCAAAACAATGGGGGGAAAGTAAATAGCTGGGTGGAGGTAGATCATGCAGATCTCTGTCAATAAAGGATTTGGAAGGATTTAGAATTCTTGAGAAGCCATTGAGGAGTTTCAAGCAAGAAAGAGACATGGTTCAAATTATGTTTTGAAAAGAGAACCCTGGTTACACATGCAGAATGAAGTGGGAAGGAGAGTAATTGTTGGGAGGCTAATACGAAGGTTATTTTACTAATATCAAGAGTCAATGGTGGCTTTGAAGGGAGTGACGCAGATTGGTACCAAGGATGTCCATATTTTCTTGCTCCTACCTCCTGGATAGATGTTGATGTTCTGAATTGGCCAAAGAAAGACAATGGAGGAGAAGTAGGTTAGGGAAATTATAGATTAGGGTTAGTTTTGGCTGGAAATAGCTAAAGACCCTCTTAGCAAGAAACAAGTTTATTCCTCACATTCAAAACACTTGCAGGCTGATGTGAGCTGGTGTGCCCCTCCACAGTGTAAAGAAACCACATTCTTTCTATCTTGTTATATCACATGTGTGACTTTTGTTCCCAAGGTCACCTCATGGACTAGTTGGGTGCTAGAACTATACTATTACATCCATACTCCCTTCAGCTGGAAGGAAAAAGTGAGGAGAGAAAGGAGCATCCTTCTCTTTAAGGACATATACCTTAAGCTGTACATATAACTTCTGCTTATAAACCTATGATGGTTAATTTTATGTGTCAACTTGGCTAGAGCATGATACCCAGATATTTGGCCAAACATTAGTCTACATATTGCTGTAAAGGGTTTTTTTGTTTGTTTGTTTTTTTACATTTAGGTCACTATACTTTAAGCAAAGCAGATTAGCCTCCATCATGCAGGTAAGCCTCATCCAATCAATCGAAACCCTTAATTTAAAAAAGACAAATGCTCCCCAAGGACAAGGAAATTCTGCTTTTGGACTTGAGATGTAACATCAATTCCTTCTTGGCTTTTCAACCTGCCAGTTTTCAGAGTGATCAGTCTGCACAATCATGTGAGCCAATGCCTTAAAATCAAACTTTCTATCTTCAAGTCACCTATCTATCTATCTATCTATATATCTTTCTATCTTTCTATCATCTATCTACATACACATATACACAACAGTTTTGTGGAGAACACTGATGACCATTGTTCCATGGGAACTGAGTTAGGCACATGCTTGTGTGGCTGTAAGGATGGCTGAGAAATGTGGTGTTAATTCTGTTGGTCCAGTAGCCTGTTATGGTTCAAGGCAGTTATTGTGCAAGAGCAGAAGATGTAGGGTACTTGGGGACAGCTGGCAGTCTTCGCCATAACTAACTATTTACAAGTGAGCTTGCACAGGTTGGAAATGCCCGAAATTTGGATCTGAAACACTGAAGAAGAGAATTGGGATGAGGAAATAAATCTGGCCATCTCCAAGTTGTGTATAAATTTACAGTTGTGGACTGGGATAATGTTCTCAGGAAGACAGTATTGTATGGGATAAAGCCTACCTCTGAATTTGTTCAACTTCAACATTTAAAGTTTATGTGGGGTGGGGGTAGGAGGAGATTACAATTTGAGATATGTTTAAAAGGTAAAATTGGTTGAATTTAGAAATTAATTAAATGCGACATAGAGAGAATGGTGAGTTTTCGATGACACCATAGTTTTGATTTCTAGGGAGACAGTGTTGTTAAGGAATGGTGAATAGAGAGTAGGAAGGATGGGGAGGAAGAGTGTGAATTTGAACATGAGACTGGATCTGGACCTGTGGGACAGCCCAATGTCAGGACCTAATGTCAGGGGTCAGAAGCTCTGGGAGGTATCCTGTTTGGGGCAGGGACTTACAAGTAAAAATTAAAGCCAAGAGACTAGGTTGTATGAGTAGGGAGAAGAGCAATGGATGGAAGACAACATTCTGAAGAGGAATTCCCAAAGATAGCCAAGAATGAGTGGGCAGAGACATGTCTCAGAAGCAAAAGGAATTGCTAACATGCATTATTTGGTTTTATAACATAAAGACTCTGTTAGTGGTCGATTAGAAGGACAGCCATGGAATTCATCACAGTGGTCCAGTGTGGGAGAGTGGAGGCCAAGTTCTCCTTGAAGAATACAGAGGAGGAGAAGGAGAAAGAGGGCGTGGGACTGTGGGGGAGGGAGAGGGAGAGAGAGCAGGTGGAGGCCCACTGTGGGCTACATGGAAGGGCTTGCTTTGCTGTTTGGTGGATTTTTGTCTTTATGACACATAAAGATAGCAAAGAGATACCAAAGATACCAAATGAGCAAAGAGTAAATGGGAGGGCTGCGTGAGCCAAGGAAATCCGAGAGGTCCCCAGCTACAGCCTTGAATCATCCATGGCTGGAGAGCTGTCACCCGAGAAGGCAGGAAGACTTCGAGATAGTTGGGAAAAATAATCTCCGCACACTCGCTGCTTTCCAAACAGTTCCTTGCATTTAATAAACATCACATTCGTTGATTTGTCAATCTGTTGATTATTGTTTCTGTGTTATTTATCAGGTCTGTCACTTTCATACAAGAGGAAATGTTGGCTTCAATGAAGTTTTCATGCAGTTGTTCATTTGGGACAAGTTCTCCCACGATTCCCCTATTTAATTCTGAATCTATTCGCATTCCACAGCTCCACAGCTTTGTTATTGAAATGATTATCTTGGGACATGGCCAATTTGGTTCTTCTAAGAAAAATCCTTCCTAGAAATTTATTAGTAGCTTGAGAACAACAACAACAACAACAAATTAAGGTAAACCTCCTGTTGAAAGGGAGGTTGAAGCAGGGCAAATAGACCAGTGTTTTGGTGGGTGACCCCAGGGCTGGGGCTCATGGGCTGGATAACTACTTGCATTTCCTTTCCAAATCAAGTGCACCTTTAGTATTTTCCTATTGCATTCGTCAAACTCATTCAGGACACCCTTCCTACAAATTGTTACCTTAGTCTCAAATTAGGTAGTTTCAATCAGCTTTCTCTTTCTGTCCATAATGTCTAAGCAATACCAAATTTGGGGAGAGCTTTTAATTATGCCATCATTATTAAGGCAGCAGGTGGCTTTTAATGAGATCTTCTTGAAATAGAACTGTTTCCTCCATATCCTATCAAAATCCACACTTTGCTGCATTGACAGAGAACACTGAACTGTTTTTGTCAGTTTGGGGGAAATTAATCAATGAAGATTGTTATTATTCTACAAAATTGAAGTTTCTGATTAAACCTGTTTTTGTATTTTACATGATGGGGAAATATTATTTTTTGGAAATGAAAAATAACTACACTGGGCCCCAAGTAAAAAGAAATTCATGCAAATTAATCCAAGGCTTGTGTGAACAATTAATTCTGAACCACAAATAAGAAGCTCTATTTTTCAATTCTCAAACAGTTTTATTGAAAGAAACCTGAAAATCTGTGAAAATGCATGTACTTATTCAGCATGAAAGAGACTTCTAGCAATAAGGTCTTCTAACAGTTTGGCTGAGCAAAAAGCTGCTATTACGTTTTTAAACCCAGATAGATCTGTCAGATTTTGTTTTGTTTTGTTCTTGTTTTTGCATATAACTCAAAAAGTTCAGTAGAATTTCTCAGCAATTAGGTTTTCTCTATTTTTGAAAAACTTGTTGAATTAGGAGAAAATAAAAAACTTGGTCCTATATCAGAGGAGTAAGTGCTCAAATTTTATTTTATTATTTTTTAAGATTTTGTTTATTTCTTGGAGAGAGAGAGCGCACGCACAAACAGGGGGAGATGAAGGCAGAGAGAGAAGGAGACTCCCCGCTGAGAAGGGGGAGCCCATTGCAGAGCTCAGTCCGGGGTCTCCAGGATCATGACCTGAGCCAAATGCTTCGGTTAACTAACTGAGACACCCAAGTGTTCCAAGTGCTCAGATTTCAAATTATCATTTTCTTAAAGCTCACCCTCAAGACCTCTCTACATCTGGGCATGGAATAAACAGATGACCATTTACACAAATGGAGACGTGCTTCTTACAACTGCCAAAATATTAGGAACTTCTGCTTGGTGGAGCCTAGGGATTTCACTTCTTTTATTTCCCACATACCTGTTTGCTTATAGATAGAATCAAAAGATTTACAGAATGTAATAATCTAAATAACTCTGTGCTTCCAAAGTAGTCCTGTACGTGACGTCTGAAGTCTGTAACATAAAGGATCTTACCATGTCCACTCCCTTGGCCCCCACACTATCTAACACTGTTGCTCCATTGCTGATTCAACTTGTTATATGAAGAATATGCCATGAGTGACATGTTGCTGCCACTAGCAACTCATGTTAATTTAGGTTCTAGAATTGAAGAGAATCAGTAGCACCTCCGTCAACACCCAGCAGTGAGCCCTTAGGATCCGCAAATCAATGCAAACAGTGTGGTGCCCGATGAATGACAGAACTGAAGGGAGTCAACGAGAATGGTCTTGGGCACAGATTCCTTGGGTGCAGGGAATGTGACTATTGCTTTTACTTGTCACAGCATCTGTTTGACCAATTCCCATCTCGTAAAAATCCTCAAGGGGAACACCGACAGGCACCAGGCTCAGAAACGAATGTTGGGCACTCTGAAAGTCCTCCAGTGGGCCTTGAGTATGGAGTGAGCGTGGAGGTGAGGATGGGGAACAGGAGGTATGCCGAAAGCATCCTGGCAACTTGGACTTGACTGTAGGGGCACTAGAAGCCCACTGACATATTTAAAACAAGAGAGTGACATCAATAAACTTGAATTTGCAAGGAGGGAAGGAGACTGAAAACAGAGAGAGGATGCAGCAGTACAGGGAGAGATTTGGAGAGCACAAGCTGGGGAAGAATGGTAGATAAAAAGAAATGTTCTAAGAATGCAAAAATGAGCCAAAATGGAAATGGGGTGCTAAGTCGTGGGGACAGAGTGGAGGACTTGAACGGGTGCACGGGACGATGATATCCAATATCCTTACATGGGAGCAGAGTGAACATGTTACAACAGGAGTAGAATTTCACCACACTGAAAAGGGGCAAAAAAAAAAAAAAAAAAATCTCAGAAGAGGAACTTCTTAAAGTTAAAGGGCTATACCTCACTTCCCTGGTGTCCTCTGTGGAGATGTGGTGGGTGGTCAGTAAAATCCTGATGTCCTCTCTATTCATTCCTACCCCATGATCTTTCTAGCTTTCCTATCACATATTTTTAATTCCTCTCTCTCTTTCTCTTTTTCTTTTGTGTTTTAACTTACATCTTGTTTCCCTGAAGAAGTATTTAGCACATAGCAGAAATTGTATGAAATAAGCTGGCATATAAGTACCTTACATATGAAGATGCAGATTTTCTGCCTGCTGCTGTATATTCTAAATATTTCCACCACACCCTACTTGTTGGGCAGCAGTTTGAGCATTGTCCCTGTCTTGTATGATGTAGGCACCAGTCTTTCTATGATTCCTAAACCCAGGTATTACACTCAGGATGAGAAAAAGACATTGTAGAAATGAGGAAATATGAAGATTTTGATAGATGTGCTTTTTCATAAGTATAGCTTTATTTTATTTTTGAAGATCTATTTATTTGTTTGAGAGAGAGAGGGAGGAAGAAAATCTCCAGCACACTCTGTGTTGAGGGTGAGCCTGATGTGGGATTTGATCTCATGACCCTGAATTCACAACCTGAGCCAAAACCAAGAGTCGGTTGCATAACCAACTAAGTTAGCCAGGTGCTCCCATAAGTATAATTTTAATAACAACAGTAACAGCAAATGCCAGGTTTCATTTTACTATCATTTATTAAAAAAAGAAAGAAAAAAAGTTAGCTCACTTTATATGAACCTGATGGGAAAACACAGTTCTAATATTATGAGGTTAACATTTTCAACAAAATAACGGTATAGGCCTTCTTTTAAACATGTTACTATTACAAGAAATATATATATATAATATATCCAGGAATCAATATTATAAGCTGAAAATTTTCTCTGACTTCATAATGCAAGAAAATTTGAAAATAGAGTCCATTCAAAATTTGCTTTGCTGAAAACTATTGGAATACCTCCTTGCCTACTGCAAGGCGTATTTAAACGCCTGTTGTCATTGTGATCACCATTATCTGACTTGCTTTTGACCATAATAGAAGGAAGTAAGGATTGTCGTGTCTCCCTCACAACTGTTCATACTTTCCATCCTCTCTCCTGTTCATTCATTCAGAAAATATTTATTGAGTGTCTTCTATGTGCGGACATTTCTAGCACCCAATATCCATTCCCCTTTGTAAGAGCTCCCTGATTTCCCTTTGGGACATTAACTTCCCTCTTCTGTTGGAATCCTTGGCTGGGTGGTAAATTAAAGACCCTCTTTCCCACTCCAGAAACCAAATGCTATGCAGAGGACCTTCCCTTTCATCATCCTGGAGTATGCAACGAGTCAGCATAGTACCTAGAGGTAGCCAACTGGACACTTTCTCCTGGAGTGATAAGCTTTGAGGAAGGAATGTCCTGATCAAAAATTGGTTCGAACTGGTCCCTTCATTCCAATGTTGATGGCAGGGAGGGAGGATGGGGCAGTTCCTGAGTAGGTCCCATCTCTGAAACCTGCTAGTATTTCTTGATTCCTGATTGTTGCCAACCTGCTCTTTTGGCCTTCTGTTTTGTCCCATCAGTGCCTTCTTATTCTTCCACTAACTTCTCTTTTTCCTTTCATTTAGCCAGAGTTCATTGCTGATGCTTGCAGTCAAAGAATCCAAGCTAATAAAGACATAAACCTGAATCTGAGGGGCTCACAGTCTAGTAAGCACGTAATAGATCTTGAGATCGGACTACGTTTGAGTGACAGGGATATCATGTCGCTTTCAGCATTCTGTTTTTCAAGCCACCAGCAATACACACAGTCCCCATTTATACAACTCAGCAGGAATCCAGCAGTGGATATCTGAGTTGCTCTGTAACTTCAGGGGAGTGGGCTTGTAACCGGTAAAACATGAAGCAGATATGGTTTTGCCCACATAGTAATGGCCGGCGGCGCTGATATTAAAAATAACTTTCAATCTCCTCTAGCTCTAAGTAATTGACGGGAGATGTAATTGGCTACCACAAAGACCAAATCTAACCACTCAACAAGCTAATGGGCAGGTCAATTTAATTTTCTTACCAAAAAAGCCTACTCTACATTATTTTTGGCATTTGATTATATTAGAAAAGATCTAAATCAAAGGAAACAAAGCATCCAATATAATTTAATGAGAAATAAATCTATTACAGTATATAGTTTCATTGCTTTGAAGAGATAAGGAAGAGTGAGTTTGACTTTTCTTTTTCCTAAATGGATATTACTGGGCCACTCTCTCAGGCAGCCTCTGCACTAGAGTTGAAAGAGATTTTTGCACAAATGCCAATAATGGTTTTAAACAATATAAATACTTGCTTGAAGATGGATACTAATGCCCTCTTTGGAACTATTGTGGTCTATCAGGTCAATAATATTCATTTAAAAAACTTTCCAAAAGTGTTTTCACACAATAACTCCTTAAGATAATGAAAGGGCCTCCTTAGGGTCTCCTGAGTCAGTATTCTATGTTTTTAATACATACTCCAGAATTCACTTCCTTTTCTATGTCAGTATCTGTTTAAACTATTTCAATTAATTATTGTTAAGAGGAAGGGTTGCAATGGGTTTGATTTTTACCTTTAACTGTTATTCATCACAGAGTTCCTGTCATAGGTTCCTTATCTTGATATGTTACGCAAGATTGTCACCCATAGCCTAGAAACGGGGACAATGGTGAGACTCATGTCTTAGATGAAAGCAAGAAGAAACATTTGTGAAAACAAACAAACAATGAAAGAACCTTCTATAACAACTTAGAATTACCAGGCAAAAGCAAGTTTGTTGCTCAATTGGCCAGGTTGTTGCAGATATTTCAAATTGCCTGGATATTTGTTTAAAACTTAGTTTTATAGAATAGTAGTATCAGAGGTGTTAAATCTGGCCAAACAACACAAGCACGACCAATGCACTCAAACTAGCCGGTGTTGAATTATAATGTCCCATTTGTTTTACTTGTGAGAATGAACATGCTGTGATGTTTAAAACACATCCCCACTTAGGATGGTTTCACTTATGATCTTTTGACTTTATGATGGTGTGAAAGTGACATGCATTCAGGAGAAACCGTACTTGAAATTTTGAATTTGGATCTTGTCCCAGGTTGGCGACATGGGGTCGGATTCTTTCTTGATGCTGGGCAGGTGCAGCTCCCGGTCATCTGGCAAACATGGAGGAAACAACAGATAATCTGATAGCCAATCCACACTGGTACCTCCACTCGGGTTCTCACTTTCAGTAGAACATTCAATAAGTTACAGGAGAGAGTCAACACTTCATTGTAAAATAGGTTTTGTGTTTGATGGTTGTGTCCAACTGCAGGCTAATGTAAGAGTCACAAGCACCTTAAAGTGGGGCCAGTGATGTGATGTTTGGGAGGCTAGGTGTATTAAATGCGTTTTCCACTTAGGATATTTTCCACTTAGGACCGGTTTATCAGGATGTAACCCCTAATAATTTGAGGAGGAGCTGTATAGACACTTTAAGTATAATTTATATAGTTAGTACCTAAAATCCAGACTCAAATTGCTTGTACTTTTATAGAAACTGTGCCAAGGTTTTAAGGACTAAATTGTTAAATTTATTCTGGAGGGAAGCACTGACGATTTGAAATAAGGTTACATTTATTTTTTAAACATCTTGTTTGTATGTATGTATGCATGATTTAAAGTGTTGGTATTCTGTAATTTAACTGTATGATTTTATGCCTACTGCACATCGGATGCTCATGAAAATGAGGTGTCTGTTCCCCTTGCTCCTCTGCTGAACAATATTTCAATAAATATTTTCTTTCCTTTTCTCTCTATTGTGATTTTATTTAAAAAAAAAAAAAAACACCTTTTAGCTTAATTACTTAACCTTGGTTTATTTTGCTGGGTGGAAAGAAGCTAGCATTTCTGCCTACCTCTGTTATTTGAATTTGACAAGCTTCACAATTTCAATTAAGCTGGATTTTCTAATCTATTGGTCTGCCCTTGCTGGCTACAGTGAGATCCTAGAAATAGGGCAGCACGTTGGAGATGGAAGAGCTCATTCAGCTGAGTAGAGAGAAAGGGTAGATGGACCCTGGAGTTACCTCAACCTGTAGGTTGAGGGAAAATGATATGGCCACAGGGGTTTCTGGGTTTAGAGTCAGGAGGTACCTGAGCAGAACTGAAGCTGGACCATACATGGGGTAGCATGGACTTTGAAAGGAAGGAGAGGGTGAGTCCCGCCTTAGTAGGAAGACTCCCATTCTTTGAACTGGACACAGAAGACAATAAGGTGTTGTTAGTTCAGGGCCTGTAGTGTACAAAGATAAACCATATTAGGAGAATAAAGGCTGCACAATCTTCAACCCAAGGGCAAACTCTGATTTTGTAATCCCCAACCCTGCTTAGCACCACTCCATTTATTTTACAAGCTCTGTATTTGAGTTAGCAAGACGAATTGCTGAAATTAGAGCTTTCAGTAGAATTCATTCTGTGAGATATATTGAGGGTTGACCATATGCCATACCCTCAGAGTTGGGGAAAACATGGTGTGCAAAGACAAGCCCTAAGGCTCCTGCCTTCATGGAGCTTCATGAGAGACTTATCAGAGTATTATAGACAGAAATGTAAAATAGAGCCATGATAACTGTAGGCAGAGATTAGAGAGAGCTCACTTGGTCAGTGAAGGGTTTGAGTGAGAGATGCAGAGTTGTAAAAATTAAAGATAATAATAATAGTAATGTTAATGTTTCTAGTGTAGCTGGTAATATTTACTCAGATTTTATTATATGTTTCGGGCACTGTTCAAATATAACAATTTACTAAAAAAATAACAATTTACTTAATTCTCTTAACAACTCTGTAAGGTAAGCATTGTAGTTGGTGTTATTTTACAAAAGGTAAACTGAGGCACTTCCTCAGAAGGATTAAGTAACTTCCCTAAGGTCACACAGCTCATAAGAGAGGAAGTAGATTTGTATCAACACAGTTTAGCTGCAAAATTTCTTTTTCTTTTTCCTTTTTTTTTTTTTTTTTAAGATTTATTTATTTTAGAGAGAAAGAATGGAGAAGGGGCAGAGGGAAACAATACCCAAGCAGACTCCCACTGAGTGCAGAGTTTGCTACTGGGCTCCATCTCATGAGCCATAAGATCAGGACTTGAGCAGAAACCAAAAGTTGGATGCTTAACCAACTGAGCCTCCAAGAGCCCCCCAAAGTTCTGATTCTTAATCATTACATGTGAACCTTCTAAGCAAATGGAATCTGGAAAATAGGTCCTCTGCTACTAGAAAATAATTATAATTGTGAAGAGTTACAAAGTATTTTCTATTTGCCAGACACTGTTCTAAAGCTCTGATTATTTTAACTCATTTGCTCTTCAGAACAATACTTCAAGATGGGTTCTATTATTACCCCTATTGTGCCAGTGAGGAAATTACAAACTGCTTCCAGGGTTTTGCTCTGAATCCCTTTGGTATTCAGCCTTGAACTAAATAGGTAGTGGACAAACATGCAGAACACTTCTCACAATGCCATGGGTGGGTATCAGCTGTCCCCTTGGGGACAAACGATGCTGTCTAAAAGCACTGGGTGTGGTGCATAAACAATGTATCTTGAAACAGTGGGAAAAAAAAATGAAAGCACCTGGAAAGACCTGCTGGAAGGTAGTTTGTACTGAAAAAGTTTGCTTCAATATTCTAAATATTTATAAAATCTCCTCAAGAATAAAGGCATTTGGGGCACCTGGGTGGCTCAGTGGGTTAAGCCTCTGCCTTCGGTTCAGGTCATGATCTCAGGGTCCTGGGATCGAGCCCCCCATAGGGCTCTCTGCTCAGCAGGGAGCCTGCTTCCCCCTCCCTTTCTGCCTGCCTCTCTGCCTACTTGTGATCTCTGTCTGTCAAATAAATAAACAAAATCTTAAAAAAAAAAAGAATAAAATGTATTTATAATAAAGAGGAGTCTATGGAACATAACCATGGATTAGAAATGTAACTCTATGGACCAGCCTTGTGGGTAGATTTGTAACAAGTAAACTAATACACAAATTAAATCAACTGAAGTCCACGGACTTTCATAATCTAATATCTCTGAATCTGGGCAAAGTCTTTTGAAATAATTCTCTAAAAAAATCAAATATTTTTTATCTGACTTTTTATGTATCTCAAGACATTTACAGACAAATTTAGCTTACAGGTACTGCAGTGTCCTATTAATCAAAAGCATTAATTACAGGCAGCATGGTTATTTGGTTTTCAAAAAATTAAATGAGTTACGTGTTATCTGCAATTTTAGAATGTAAAACAGAAATATTTTATTAGTTAATATTTGTTTTTACAATCTCATATTGCTGTACACATTTTCAAAACAAGTCACCAGAGACAATATACATAATATGTTTTGTTCTATTATTAGACTCATAGGCTTTTTAAAAACATTTAATAATAAAAAGAAAACACTACTACTGTCTGTCATGTAAATGTTTGGATCATTATTTTTGAACTGATCTTCATAGAGTACACGAAGATCATAAAAGGCCATTCTAGGACATCAGGGGAGTTGGCATAAGTGAGAAAAACTGGGTTATTACTGAGAGATTAACAGAACCTATATTGGTCTTTTTAAAAGATTTTATTTGTTTATTTGACAGATAGAGAGAGGAGGGAGAGCACACAAGCAGGGGTTATGGCAGAGGGAGAGGGAGAAGCAGGCTCCCCACCAAGCAGGGAGCCTGACGTGGGGCTGGGTCCTGGGACCCTGGGTTCATGACCTGAGCCAAAGGCAGATGCTTGACCTACTGAGCCACCCAGGTGCCCCTATATTGGTCTTCACAACCTAAGAATGAGAAGTGGAGCTTCGGTGACTTAAGATTCATTATTCATAACCCATTGGGCTAACTCTGTTAGCAAGATCTGTTTTTTACCTGCTGCTAGGCCAAATGGAGTCATGCAATAGAAAACTGTTTTCTGTAAATCCAGACTTTGGATTTACATATCTTCCCATCAGGTGGGAAGAAAATTCATCTCTCTCTCTTTCTCTCACAATCTGTGACACAGACCCACTTGTTTGACTCTGGTTGAACCTACCTCCCCTCCCCAAGCATCCATGAGGAGCGCAGAAGATTAAGTTTCTTCTAAAACAAAAAGATTCAACTCCATCAGTATAAATTCAAATGTAGACTTTTCAGTGGTGAAAGTGTTTACTACGGTGATTGTTAATTTCTTAGACTTCCATTTTGTCCGTTGTTAAAAGGGTCTAAGTTCCAAATCAAGAAGTTAGGAAACTCTTGAGTTACAGATGCACATATATAAAGTCGACGAGACACAGATTATGGTCTCTCCCTCTCTCTCTCTCTCTCTTTTTTAAAGATTTTATTTATTTATTTGACAGACAGAGATCACAAGTAGGCAGAGAGACAGGCAGAGAGAGAGGAGGAAGCAGGCTCCCTGCTGAGCAGAGAGCCTGATGCGGGGCTCGATCCCAGGACCCTGGGATCATGACCTGAGCCAAATGCAGAGGCTTTAACCCACTGAGCCACCCAGGCATCCCAGATTATGGTCTCTTTAAATGTGTAAGTCTGGAGATGCATCACTACACAGTTGATGGACACATTGTTGAAAGACTTTTAATCACGCTTTCAGATATTTGGGGGAATTTCAGTCCTTCTGTTGGAAGAAAGTCGTAATCCCAGACCCTGAGTCCCAGATTTGTTGTCATTTGCTCTTGGTCTCTCACAGATGGCAGGTAGCTGTTGGGACACATTTGAGGAAGGCTGCAGATATATTTGGATACCACACCTGTTAGTTTTCCCATAAAGAGTAAAACAATTCATGGGGAAAGGTAATTTTTTAACATGTATTTAATAGAAAGCCTCGTCAATAATTCTTCTATATATTTATATTTCAGTTTATAAGTTGACTTTCTCCATCATTTACTTGAATTTTTTCTAGTTTTTTTTTTTAAAGTTATTTGAAAATCATTTTGAAACTGGACTGCAAAAAATTTTTAAAGACCTGTCTTCTTTTCATCTTATCAGCTAGAATTTATGAGGTGATTTTCTTTCTCTAAGTGACTGATCTCAGAAATTGACAGACCTTTACTTAAACCATGTGAAAATAAAAACCAGGCACAGTATTTCTATCAAGAGAGATACCTTTCTTCCTACTTTTTTTTTTTAACTGTATTTGACCATGGACAATGAGATATATCGATGTATAAGGACATGTACATTTGCCTTTCCATGGATAAAATTCTTATTAATATTTGTTCATCATTCATCTTGACAATTTTTATTTTCTCCTCGTTGATTTTCCTCATCCCATTTCTTTCTCTTCTGTCTACCCTGAAGATTTCTGCCCAAACTACCAATTTTTTGTTTCATGTTCTTCTCTTAATCAGTTCTGACAAAAGACTGTGAATTTCTATAGAGCTAGCCTTTTTTGAGGGAGTATTTTTTCTTCACTGAGGATAGGCCACTTATATTTTGGTTATGAAGGGATAATTTTTCTTCAATAAAATTGCCTTCTCCATTAAGCAAAGAAAAACAGCTCCTTTCCTTCCCACTCAAATTTTAATATAGAAAAAGTTTAACATAGATCTATTGATAGACCGTTGAATCCATAGTAAGCCATACACTTTCCAAAAGAATTCATGAGATTTACTGAGTCAGTAATTCACATTTTACTCAATATTCTGAAAAGTAAGAACTAGAAGCAGAACACTGAGCTTTGTTTTATAATAATGATACTAAGGTAGTTTATGAGGGTCATGTTTGAATTACATATTCTTTCATGCTTATAAGTCAGAGGGGAATAGTAGCTACTGTTGACTCATCAACTTTTTTAATTCTGTGAAGCAAATCTCTCTGGAAAAATGAATATTAATAATTAGACAATATCCAATTAGGGGCCATAGGCTGGAGCTAATCCCTCAACTCAAAAATCCACAAAGCACATGTAATAGTAGAAACTTAAGTTAACAAACCCTATTAACATAAAATTAATAATAGTATAGTGTGAGGATTTCAGCCCCCTCCAAATAAGAGCCTATTGACATAATTTTTTTCTTTTTCTCAGGAATTCATTTCTAGCATAAGACTTTAATACTGCCTTTTGAAACAAACACAGCATCTTTTAACATCAGTTTAAGAAGCTGTATTTTGATCAATTCTTAGAAGCACTTTTTCCTCTCCAGTTGAGAATGCATTGAACGCTGCATTTTTCCATCATTTGAGCAGAGAAATTTCTGTGTTTCCAACAAACTCAATGAGGAATTGCTCCATTTCTGGCTGATGTAGTGGTGCCAAACAGATGTCTCATATTTTAGTTTCATTAGTGTGTCAATTTGCTAAAGACCTCTATATCCACTATCACAGCCATTTTTATTTCTTTTTTAAAGATTTATTTATTTATTTTAGAGAAAGAAAGAGCATGAGCAGGGGTTGGGAGTGCGTAGAGGGAGAGAGAGAATCCTCAAGCAGACTCGTCCCTGTGGGGATCGATCTCATGACCCCCAAATCATGACCTGACCCAAAAAGAAGAGCCTGACGCTCAACTGACTGAACCACTCAGGTGCCCCAATCACAGCCATCTTCAAATGGTAGTTATGGGGAGCGCCTGCCTGGGTGGCTCAGTGGGTTAAATGTCTGCTGCCTTCAGTTCAGGTCATGATCCCAGGGTCCTGGGATCTAGTCCCGCATCTGCATCTGGCTTCCTGCTCACGGGGAGCCTGCTGACTGCTGTTCCCCCTCCTTGTGTGCTCTCTTTCCCTCTAACAAATAAATAAATAAAATCTTTAAAAATAAATGGTAGTTGTAAACTCCATTTTACAGAGAAGAATTGGTATCAGAGATACATTAAATGAGTTGCACAAGGTCACCAGTGGAAGGAATTCTAGGTGGCAGAATGAGTTTTTAGCTCCCTTGCTTTCTCCCCTGCTCATCTCCTCTGTAAGTCTTGCTTCTGCCCTCACCAGGGACCTGAGACTACGGCTTTGGTCCCTAATCCCAACCCTTGACTCAGCCAAGTAAAAGGAAAATACAAAAAGCAGGAGTAATGGAAATAAAGTCAGTTTCCTTCGATCCATGCCAATGTTCCCTTTAGATCAATTTTAGAGACTTTTTTTCACTCTGACAATAAAATCATATATGTTTATATCACTCTCATTCATCTTGCCGAAACTATTGGAAGATCCAAAATACATTCGTGTATATTTCTTTGGGACACAGAACTGGAAACTAACCTTCCATATTTCAATTTTCACATCTAAATAAAATTGAACAAATATTACTGGGGAGGAAGGTATTCATTCAACTTCTGAACAATAAAAGAAAAAGGACTCCAAATATATTAAGGCCTAAATTATACAGTACACACAAGTAGACACAGGCAAGAATAATCTACAAACTGTTCCCTTTATGTATAATTCAGTACACAGATGCTTTTTATCTCACTAAATCAGAATTCAATAAGAAGTGTTAAAGCTTCATTATTAACCAAATGCACCTCTCCCCCCAATTAAATGCTGATGCTACTTCTCAGTTCCACAGTTTAGAAATTATTTTCCTGGATGCATTTTGAGTATGGTTGATTTTTTTTTTCTTTAAAGTTTCTTGAAAACAAATTTCTACATTATACTTTTAGTCTGGTCCTTTCCTTTCAGAATGAGAATTTCTGGTGATTTTTGTTTTTGTTTTTTGTTTTTTTTAATTTTTATTGTGTTATGTTAGTCACCATACAATACATCAGTAGTTTTTGATGTAGTGTTCCAAGATTGACTGTTTACGTATAACACCCAGTGCGCCATGAATCCGTGCCCTCCTGAACACCCACCACCAGGAATTTTTGTTCATTTGCTTGTTAAAAGAACTTAGCTCTTCCAAAATGAAGACAAAGAGAGGGAAGCCATAATTTTATCTTTTATTCCTTCCATCCACATTCCCACAAAGTCTCATAAAGTGTTTATTTTAGTTGATTCAAGAATTTAACCTCAATAGTTTTTAAAATGCAGATTTAAAACAATGAAGAAACACCAGTCTTAGCCCATTGAATTGGCAAAGCTTAAGAGGAATGATAATGCTCTGTGTCGGCAAGGGTGCAGAGGAACGGGCGTAATTACACACAGCTGGCAGGACTTGAGAACTGGTACAGCATGTCTGTACAGCAATTTAGCAACATCTGTCAAAATATATCAAAATGCACCCATCTTTTGACCCAGAAACTCCACTTCTAGGAATTCCTAAGAAAAGTATCAGAGATGTGTTATAAAGATATTGGTCCAGGGCTTTTTCTTGTGTGGTTATTTACAATAAGAAAACTCACAAAAATATGCAACAATAGTGGATTAGTTAAGCACACTGTGGTACATCCATATCAGGTAAAAATCATGTTGAATTAGAGCGCTGGATATGAGAAAATGTTCACTATATATATATAAAAATATATAAATATATATTATATATTATTATAAAATTATTATATAAATATTTAATATTAAAATATTTAATAAAATATAAAATTATCATTAAAAATGAATATATATATTTTTAAGTGAAAGAAAGAGTTCATAGAACATACCCTGTGTTATGCTGTCCAACCCTATTAAGATCTATTGCTGGGAAAAAAAATACACAAAAATGTCATCAGTGGTTTTATCTGTGTAGTAAATTTCAAATGGGTTCTCTCTCTCTCTCTCCTTCCTTCCTTCCATTCTTCCTACCTCCCCCTTCCTTCCTTCCTTCTTTCCTCTCTTTTTCTTTCTTTCCTCCTCCCTTCTTTCCTCTCTTGTTCGGCTTTCCTTCTAATTTTTATTATGAGAAAAGTGGAAATAAAAAGATTACTAGGTGGAAAACAATGCATCGTTTAGAGCACCATTCTCCATGATATCGGATTTTAGTCTTTCATTGCCTGTGATTACGACTCTATAAATTGCAGGTGACCGAAAGCAATGTAAACACGGTGTTGTCTTTCGACGTGCACATTAATGCTGCCGTTGTCAGTCCTTTTCTCTGTCAATAAAGTTTGGTGCCCATTTGTAAATTCCTTTAAACATTCCTTTATTTCATATAAACTTGGGCAGCTTAGACTTCTCCTTTGAATTGATTGTAACATCTTTCCTGGTTCTTTCATTTAATTAATAGGTTAAATAAAATATCTGACAAGTATTCATTTTATATCTGTATGAAAGTTGTGATCATACCTTTTTGGAAAATTACCCTTTAACATAGGTTTCCTACTTTGACAAACTGAGCAGGTATTACTTTTTTGATTATTAAAATGAAATACCAGTGAATGTGATTTTAAAAGAGTAGACTGTGCTACAGTCCAGTATTATAATACCAACGTAACGTTTTTATAAAACACCTCACATCAAATTCTCCCAACATCTTTACAAATGAATTTAATAAACACTTACGGACTGCAGAGAGTTTTCAGGTCAGTATGCTACATTGCAGTGTATAAAGATGCATAAGATTATGGCCATAATGTTCAACATCTTGTAATCTCTACTATTTTTATACTAAATATCAAAATTAGCTACTATTTCATTATTAAATATATTAAAATGTCAACTCTTTCAATATCTACTTACTCTAAATGACTTGGCCATTTTGGCTTAGTCTTTATGTGACAGAATTGATGTGATGCTGAGAAGCACGGTTGCTGCTTGGCACAGTAGTTCTGATTTACTGAATAGGCACCAGCAGCTTCTGTAGTCTTACATATTCACAAAGTGCTATTTGCCTTCAGAATTCAGCCATTAACATATAGTCTATAATAGAGCATAGAGTTGGATAGGGTGGTAATAAAAAGGAATAAGACGCATGACTTTGGGCAGAGGAAGCAATTCAACTGTGATTATGCATAAAATATAATACACACTAGGTTAGAGAAAATACTGGCTCTGGTCATCCCAGAATTTGTTTCAGTAATAAATGGTCTTTTATGTGCACCAAGTGAATCTTTGTTTTTTTGTTTTTTGTTTTTTTTTCCTCTTGGCCAAAGTGCATAACACAGAATGACAATAGGGAGTGAAATGGTTTTGCTAGGTGTCTGGGAGAACTGCTCCTTCTCATTTCTCTTGGTTTTTCTGAGAAGCTTGCCCAATTTCTTCTTACTTCTCTTTCCTTCCTTGCTCTTTCCTTGGAGATGGGGAGGAGGGCAAGCGTGGATTGTCCAGGAACATTAAGCTGGTGGCTTTTCCCGCGTGGGAAGGAAACATCAAAAGAGGATGAGGTGCTCTTTTTCTTGGTCAGGGTGACAGGCTGAAATCCATAGCAACAGCTCCAGGGGCTCTTTGATCTAGAAATTCTGCTGCATGGAGAAAGTGCTGCTTCTCTGCCTCAGTCAGACCTGTGTAGGTGCAGTTTGCCGCCATCTGACTTGCAGGCACCATGCTTTCCTCTTCCAAGGGCAAAAGCAAGAATCCAGCATAGGCATAATGCCATACTCACATTTAATAGAACACATCATCCCCAAACTCTCATGGCATCCTAGAAAAGGAGTCAACATTAAGCAGAGGTGAGGTCATAATATTTGCATATTCTTTGGTGAGTTAATATTTGTATGCTGTTAGGTTACTTAATGTTAGCTCATTTGTATATTATTAGGTTAGTAATTTTTAGGTTAAAGGTTTCACTCATTCTAGAGCCTTTAATTTAACTATCTCTGGTTGACTCCTCACAATCTAAAGCTCTATCATTGACATAGTGGTGTTTGACAACACTGTATTTGATTTCTCAGATGCAATTCCTGATCAGTCTGGTTTAAAGAATAAACTCAATGAAGAAGCTACCTACCCTTCCATTTGAACTGCCTTTGGTTTTGATAGTGTGACATGTTATAGATCTTCCTTTTTTGTGACATCAGGGAAGAACACATTCCTCACAATTTCCCCAGTTCCAGAAGCGAGCATTTTAACCACAGAGATCTCCAAAATAAATATAAAATGTATTCCATAGCAGGCAGAAAGCCATCGTCAAGAATTCCAGAAACTCCTTCTCAGTGCTTTTTTAACACCTTATAATCTCCTGCCATGAGATGTGAATGCATTTCTTAGCCTACCATTAAAATTTTTACTCAGCACCTTCTACTTCCTCTTTCTTTTTCATTGACCAATCTTCATCTAACCTTTTTTATTAACTCAGAATTATGGCATTTTCACTACTTCCCATTTTTGGTGTGTTTTTCAGATGTTCTTTTCTAAAAATTTCAAATTAATATCTTATTTCATAACCGTAACTTTAACTTGATTTTTAAATTTGATTTTTATAGTTTTTCCTCTTTAAAAAGTACTATTTTAAAACCACAGAAAACCTGGAGGAACATCCTGTCAAGTACTGAGGGGCAGGAGAAAGGGAGAAGTCATCTGGGTTTAACTACCATTAACATTTTTGTTCATGTTCTTCTAAGCTCTCCTCCCAAGCTTCTAATATATAAAAAAGTGTTTTCTCTAAAAGTGCTATGAATAGATTTGTGTTACAAAAATAAAACTAAAAGGGTCACATTTTCTGCTTCTTTTTTTTTTTTAAGATTTTATTTATTTATTTGACAGAGATCACAAGTAGGCAGAGAGGCAGGCAGAGAGAGAGGGGGGAAGCAGGCTCCCCGCTGAGCAGAGAGCCCGATGCGGGGCTCAATCCCAGGACCCTGGGATCATGACCTGAGCTGAAGGCAGAGCCTTTAACCCACTGAGCCACCCAGGCGCCCCGACATTTTCTGCTTCTTAACCCATCCTCCCAGTTTTGTGATTATGCCACCTCTCTGCATTTCTTCCACTATCCATCCATCAAAAGACCCATGAGAGAAAAGGAACACTGAATAAAATGGAAAATAACTTCTAAAACTTATGAATGGCAAGAGAGTTTTTATGGTTTGTGTGTTAGTTTTTTTTCTTCTGTTCCTGGTCCAGGGTGGGGTATTGTTAGTTGACTATTCTTTTCAGTGTGCCACAAAGGTGAAATCAGAGCTCAATAGTATTTGAATTCTTTTTTTATTTTTTAAAGATTTTATTTATTTATAAATAAGTAAATAAGAGAGAGAGCAAACACAAGCAGGCAGAGCAGTAGGCAGAGGAAGAGGGAGAAGCAGGCCCCCCAATGAGCAAGGAGCCAGATGTGGGACTTGATCCCAGGACCCTGGGTTCATGACCTGAGCCCAAGGCAGAAGCTTAACTGACTGAGCCACAGAGGTGTCCCAGTATTTGGAATTCTAAGTGATCTGAATTTTTTTTATTAAATTGATTAATTTGTTTGCTATTTATTTATTTATTTGTTTGTTTGTTTTTGTTTTTTGAGAAGGAGCACTCTCTACTGGGGACAGAGCACTGCAGGTGACAAACAGATGCAGGCAGCTGGGTGGTGTCCTCCACATTGCACTCAAAAAGGTACACAGGAGGGGGGAGGAGTCAAGATGGCGGAGAAGTAGCAGGCTGAGACTACTTCAGCTGGCCGGAGATCAGCTAGATAGCTTATCTAAAGATTGCAAACACCTGAAAATCCATCGGCAGATCGAAGAGAAGAAGAACAGCAATTCTGGAAACAGAAAAACAACCACTTTCTGAAAGGTAGGACCGGCGGAGAAGTGAATCCAAAGCGGCGGGAAGATAGATCCCGGAGGGAGGGGCCGGCTCCGGGCAAGCGGCGGAGCAACCGCGCACAAAATCAGGACTTTTAAAAGTCTGTTCCGCTGAGGGACATCACTCCAGAGGCTACCCGGGGCAAAGCCCACACGGGGTCAGCGTGGCCTCAGGTCCCGCAGGGTCACAGAAGGATCGGGGGTGTCTGAGTGTCGCAGAGCTTGCGGGTATTGGAACGGGAAAGCCGGCTACAGAGACAGAGCCGACAGTAAGCTCGCAGCTCGGGGTGACCTTGAACCGGTCGCAGGCTCGGTGAGCTCGGAGCGCGGCCGGAGGTCAGGCAGACGGGAGTAACTGGGCACGGTTCTCTGAGCGCGCACTGAGGAGTGGGGCCCTGGGCTCTCGGCTCCTCCAGGCCGGAGACCAGGAGGCCGCCATTTGTATTCCCGTCCTCCAGAACTCTACGGAAAGCGCTCAGGGAACAAAAGCTCCTGAAAGCAAAACCAAGCGGATTACTCACCCCGGCCCCGGGTAAGGGCGGTGTAATTCCGCCTGGGGCAAAGACACTTGAGAATCACTACAACAGGCCCCTCCCCCAGAAGATCAACAAGAAATCCAGCCCAGACCAAGTTCACCTACCAAGGAGTGCGGTTTCAATACCAAGGAGAGCAGCAGAATTCTAGAGGAGGAGAAAGCAAAGCACGGAACTCATGGCTTTTTTCCTGGGATTTTTTTTAGTCTTGCAGTTAATTTAATTTTTTTCTTTTTCATTTTTTGTTTTTTTTTTCTCGCCTTGGGTAAAATTTTTTTTAATTGTTACCTTTTTCTTTTTTAACGATTTTTTACTAGTTTATCTAATATATATATTTTTTCTTTTTTATATTTTTCTTAGGTGTTTTCTTTTTTTTAAAAATTTTTTTCCTTTTTCTTTTCTTTTTTTTTTTCTTTCTTCCTTTTTGAACCTCTTTTTATTCCCTTTCTCCCCCCTCACGATTTGGGATCTCTTCTAATTTGGTTAAAGCATATTTTCCTGGGGTTGTTGCCACCCTTTTAGTATTTTACTTGCCCCTTTATATACTCTTATCTGGACAAAATGACAAGACGGAAAAATTCAACACAAAAAAAAGAACAAGAGGCAGTACCGAAGGCTAGGGACCTAATCAATACAGACATTGGTAATATGTCAGATCTAGAGTTCAGAATGACAATTCTCAAGGTTCTAGCCGGGCTCGAAAAAGGCATGGAAGATATTAGAGAAACCCTCTCGAGAGATATAAAAGCCCTTTCTGGAGAAATAAAAGAACTAAAATCTAACCAAGTTGAAATAAAAAAAGCTATTAATGAGGTGCAATAAAAAATGGAGGCTCTCACTGCTAGGATAAATGAGGCAGAAGAAAGAATTAGTGATATAGAAGACCAAATGACAGAGAATAAAGAAGCTGAGCAAAAGAGGGACAAACAGCTACTGGACCACGAGGGGAGAATTCGAGAGATAAGTGACACCATAAGACGAAACAACATTAGAATAATTGGGATTCCAGAAGAAGAAGAAAGAGAGAGGGGAGCAGAAGGTATACTAGAGAGAATTATTGGGGAGAATTTCCCCAATATGGCAAAGGGAACGAGCATCAAAATTCAGGAGGTTCAGAGAACGCCCCTCAAAATCAGTAAGAATAGGCCCACACCCCGTCACCTAATAGTAAAATTTACAAGTCTCAGTGACAAAGAGAAAATCCTGAAAGCAGCCCAGGAAAAGAAGTCTGTAACATACAATGGTAAAAATATTAGATTGGCAGCTGACTTATCCACAGAGACCTGGCAGGCCAGAAAGAGCTGGCATGATATTTTCAGAGCACTAAATGAGAAAAACATGCAGCCAAGAATACTATATCCAGCTAGGCTATCATTGAAAATAGAAGGAGAGATTAAAAGCTTCCAGGACAAACAACTGAAAGAATTTGCAAACACCAAACCAGCTCTACAGGAAATCTTGAAAGGGGTCCTCTAAGCAAAGAGAGAGCCTACAAGTGGTAGATCAGAAAGGAACAGAGACCATATACAGTAACAGTCACCTTACAGGCAATACAATGGCCCTAAATTCATATCTCTCAATAGTTACCCTCAATGTGAATGGGCTAAATGCCCCTGTCAAAAGACACAGGGTATCAGAATGGATAAAAAAACAAAACCCATCTATATGTTGCCTCCAAGAAACTCATTTTAAGCCCGAAGAC
The DNA here is from genome assembly GCF_030435805.1 of Mustela lutreola. NCBI lineage: Eukaryota > Metazoa > Chordata > Mammalia > Carnivora > Mustelidae > Mustela > Mustela lutreola. Next base: position 11,463,233 of record NC_081295.1, on the reverse strand, counting down.
ACCTCCAGATTTAAAGTGAGGGGGTGGAAAAGAATTTACCATGCTAATGGACATCAGAAGAAAGCAGGAGTGGCAATCCTTATATCAGATCAATTAGATTTTAAGCCAAAGACTATAATAAGAGATGAGGAAGGACACTATATCATACTCAAAGGGTGTGTCCAACAAGAAGATTTAACAATTTTAAATATCTATGCCCCCAACGTGGGAGCAGCCAACTATATAAACCAATTAATAACAAAATCAAAGAAACACATCAACAATAATACAATAATAGTAGGGGACTTTAACACTCCCCTCACTGAAATGGACAGATCATCCAAGCAAAAGATCAGCAAGGAAATAAAGGCCTTAAACGACACACTGGACCAGATGGACATCACAGATATATTCAGAACATTTCATCCCAAAGCAACAGAATACATATTCTTCTCTAGTGCACATGGAACATTCTCCAGAATAGATCACATCCTCGGTCCTAAATCAGGACTCAACCAGTATCAAAAGATTGGGATCATTCCCTGCATATTTTCAGACCACAATGCTCTAAAGCTAGAACTCAACCACAAAAGGAAGTTTGAAAAGAACCAAAATACATGGAGACTAAACAGCATCCTTCTAAAGAATGAATGGGTCAACCAGGAAATTAAAGAAGAATTGAAAAAAATCATGGAAACAAATGATAATGAAAATACAACAGTTCAAAATCTGTGGGACACAACAAAGGCAGTCCTGAGAGAAAAATATATAGCAGTACAAGCCTTTCTCAAGAAACAACAAAGGTCTCAGGTACACAACCTAACCCTACACCTAAAGGAGCTGGAGAAAGAACAAGAAAGAAACTCTAAGCCCAGCAGGAGAAGAGAAATCATAAAGATCAGAGCAGAAATCAATGAAATAGAAACCAAAAAAAAAAACAATAGAACAAATCAACGAAAGTAGGAGCTGGTTCTTTGAAAGAATTAATAAAATTGATAAACCACTGGCCCGACTTATCAAAAAGAAAAGAGAAGGGACCCAAATAAATAAAATCATGAATGAAAGAGGAGAGATCACAACTAACACCAAAGAAATACAAACTATTATAAGAACATACTATGAGCAACTCTACGCCAACAAATTTGACAATCTGGAAGAAATGGATGCATTCCTAGAAACATATAAACTACCACAACTGAACCAGGAAGAAATAGAAAGCCTGAACAGACCCATGACCAGTAAGGGGATTGAAACAGTCATTAAAAATCTCCAAACAAACAAAAGCCCAGGGCCAGACGGCTTCCCGGGGGAATTCTACCAAACATTTAAAGAAGAACTAATTCCTATTCTCCTAAAACTGTTACAAAAAATAGAAATGGAAGGAAAACTTCCAAACTCATTTTATGAGGCCAGCATCACCTTGATCCCAAAACCAGACAAGGATCCCACCAAAAAAGAGAGCTATAGACCAATATCCTTGATGAACACAGATGCGAAAATACTCAACAAAATACTAGCCAATAGGATTCAACAGTACATTAAAAAGATTATTCACCACGACCAAGTGGGATTTATTCCAGGGCTGCAAGGTTGGTTCAACATCCGCAAATCAGTCAATGTGATACAACACATCAATAAAAGAAAGAACAAGAACCATATGATACTCTCAATAGATGCTGAAAAAGCATTTGACAAAGTACAGCATCCCCTCCTGATCAAAACTCTTCAAAGTGTAGGGATAGAGGGCACATACCTCAATATCATCAAAGCCATCTATGAAAAACCCACCGCAAATATCATTCTCAATGGAGAAAAACTGAAAGCTTTTCCGCTAAGGTCAGGAACACGGCAGGGATGTCCATTATCACCACTGCTATTCAACATAGTACTAGAGGTCCTAGCCTCAGCAATCAGACAACAAAAGGTAATTAAAGGCACCCAAATCGGCAAAGAAGAAGTCAAATTATCACTCTTCGCAGATGATATGATACTATATGTGGAAAACCCAAAAGACTCCACTCCAAAACTGCTAGAACTTATACAGGAATTCAGTAAAGTGTCAGGATATAAAATCAATGCACAGAAATCAGTTGGATTTCTCTACACCAACAGCAAGACAGAAGAAAGGGAAATTAAGGAGTCAATCCCATTTACAATTGCACCCAAAACCATAAGATACCTAGGAATAAACCTAACCAAAGAGACACAGAATCTATACTCAGAAAACTATAAAGTACTCATGAAAGAAATTGAGGAAGACACAAAGAAATGGAAAAATGTTCCATGCTCCTGGATTGGAAGAAGAAATATTGTGAAAATGTCTATGCTACCTAAAGCAATCTACACATTTAATGCAATTCTTATCAAAGTACCATCCATCTTTTTCAAAGAAATGTAACAAATAATTCTAAAATTTATATGGAACCAGAAAAGACCTCGAATAGCCAAAGGGATATTGAAAAAGAAAGCCAACGTTGGTGGCATCACAATCCCGGACTTCAAGCTCTATTACAAAGCTGTCATCATCAAGACAGCATGGTACTGGCACAAAAACAGACACATAGATCAATGGAACAGAATAGAGAGCCCAGAAATAGACCCTCAACTCTATGGTCAACTCATCTTCGACAAAGCAGGAAAGAATGTCCAATGGAAAAAAGACAGCCTCTTCAATAAATGGTGGTGGGAAAATTGGACAGCCACATGCAGAAAAATGAAATTGGACCATTTCCTTACACCACACACAAAAATAGACTCAATGGATGAAGGACCTCAATGTGCGAAAGGAATCCATCAAAATCCTTGAGGAGAACACAGGCAGCAACCTCTTCGACCTCAGCCACAGCAACATCTTCCTAGGAACAATGCCAAAGGCAAGGGAAGCAAGGGCAAAAGTGAACTATTGGGATTTCATCAAGATCAAAAGCTTTTGCACAGCAAAGGAAACAGTTAAGAAAATCAAAAGACAACTGACAGAATGGGAGAAGATATTTGCAAACGACATATCAGATAAAGGACTAGTGTCCAGAATCTATAAAGAACTTAGCAAACTCAACACCCAAAGAACAAATAATCCAATCAAGAAATGGGCAGAGGACATGAGCAGACATTTCTTCAAAGAAGACACCCAGATGGCCAACAGACACATGAAAAAGTGCTCCATATCACTCGGCATCAGGGAAATACAAATCAAAACCACAATGCGATATCACCTCACACCAGTCAGAATGGCTAAAATAAACAAGTCAGGAAATGACAGATGCTGGCGATGATGCGCAGAAAGGGGAACCCTCCTACACTGTTGGTGGGAATGCAAGTTGGTGCAACCTCTCTGGAAAACAGCATGGAGGTTCCTCAAAATGTTGAAAATAGAACTGCCCTATGACCCAGCAATTGCACTATTGGGTATTTACCCTAAAGATACAAACGTAGTGATCCAAAGGGGCACGTGTACCCGAATGTTTATAGCAGCAATGTCCACAATAGCAAACTATGGAAAGAACCTAGATGTCCATCAACAGATGAATGGATCAAGAAGATGTGGTATATATACACAATGGAATACTATGCAGCCATCAAAAGAAATGAAATCTTGCCATTTGCGACAACATGGATGGAACTAGAGCGTATCATGCTTAGCGAAATAAGTCAAGCGGAGAAAGACAACTATCATATGATCTCCCTGATATGAGGAAGTGGTGATGCAACATGGGGGCTTAAGTGGGTACAAGAAGAATAAATGAAAGAAAATGGGATTGGGAGGGAGACAAACCATAAGTGACTCTTAATCTCACAAAACAAACTGAGGGTTGCTGGGGGGAGGGGTTTTGGGAGAAGGGGGTGGGATTATGGACATTGGGGAGGGTATGTGCTTTGGTGAGTGCTGTGAAGTGTGTAAACCTGGTGATTCACAGACCTGTACCCCTGGGGATAAAAATATATGTTTATAAAAAATAAAAAATTATATTAAAAAAAAGTCTCCAATAAAAGGTAAACTATCTGGATGAAATAAATTATTGTTACCTTTTCATATTTTGAACTTGTGTCACTTTGCAATCTTTTGTAACATGGCATTCCTTTCCTTTTAAAAAATATTTTAAATAAAAATATTAACATATTAAAAAAAAAAAAAGGTACACAGGAGGTTTTGTTAATAAGAAAAATCAACTGGAACATGGGTTCCACTGGGCAACTTCCGCAACCTCATCCCTTCAAGGCGTTGTAACAAACCCGACCATTTTCTTGAAGGCAGCTCTGGTCCCTCTGAGAAACAGTCCCTCAGGAATGCCTTCTTGCTTTTTATAAAGAGCATTTTCTTTAGATTTCTTGAAGTCTTCATTTGTTACTTTCATTCTACATTCTCTGAAGGCCATCACACCAGTTTCTGTACAAATTGCCTTGATGTTGGCACCCAAGAGGTATCTTTAGTCATGATCAAGTCGTCTGGAGTCCCATCATCAGCTAGTGTCACCCTGCTTGTGTGGATCTGAAAGATGTACTTCTTAGTCTTTTTGTCAGGCTGAGGGAACTCAGGCTTCCTGTTGATGCAACCTGGTCTGATAAGGGCCATATCCAGAGTCTCAGTTTGGTCTGTGGCTGCGATAACTTTCATATCATCCCTCAAATCAACTCCATCCAATTGGCTCAGCAGTTCCAACATTGTTTGCTGAATTTCTCTCTCACCACCAGAATTTGACTTGTATCTTTTTGTTCCAATGGCATGAATTCCATCAGTAAACATGGTGGTTGGTGCATGTTCTTCCACAACTGGAAACAATTTCCGAACTAGTTTGGGCCCGTGACCTGGGAACTTCTGAATAAGTTCAGAGCCAACCACTCTCAAGAAGGTGGCTGAGGATTGGTTTGCTACTGCATTGGCTAATAAAGTTTTACTTGTGCCAGATGGACCATAGAGAATAATGCCTTCTGGGGGCTTTATACCATCTCTTCATAATATTCAGGATGAGTGAGAGGAAGCTCTGCAGATTCCTTAATTTCCTGGATTTGGTTGTCCAGCCGCCCAGTATCAGCATAGGTTTCTTGGAGTGACTTTTCTACCTTCATCACTGTGACCAAGGGATCTGTGTCATCCATGAGCACATGGATGGCATGTACCTTGTGGTTGATCAGGATGGAGCAGCCTGGTTCCAGTAGATCTTTGTCTACAAAGGAAAGAATACTTATGCAGTGTTCTGAGCCCACAGATGTAGACAGGATAACACGATTGTCAACAGGGATCTCTTCCAAGTTTCCTATTGACTTTGGGGTCCCCCTCAGATCATCCACTCTTAAATCTTTCCTCCTCTTGCTTTTCTTCTAAAGGCTTCATTTGTTCCTGATTTCTAATGAATTCTTCCTCCGTGAGAAGATAGTATTCAATTCTAACTTCAATAATTTTAAATGGTACTGAGTGTGATGTGTCACCAGTGGCAGCTTGCTGGTAGCATCTGGTTCCTTTGTTTTCTTCTTCTTTTTCCCTACTCTGGTTGGTGCAGAAGGTTCATATTTCTTTTTCTTGTCTTTGTTATCCTTCTTGCCACCTACAGGGGCATGACCACCACTCTGACTCTGACCCATCTTGCTTCGTTTGCTCGAAAGACCACTGCCAGAAGTCTTTATTTTTTGTTTTAAAGAAAGGCAGACTGCCACATACAGCACCTCACTGGGATATGTCTGGAGTCTTAGAAGCTTGACTATTGGACATTCTTCTACAAATGGACCTTGAGAGCTTGTTTGGAGTTTCTAGCAAGGAAGTGCAGTCACTCATTTCCCTTGACTGAAGAACAGGTCCTCCTCTATCTGGGAAGGGTCATCCTCTTGAACCTAGCAAACAGTTTCTGCATGGACACTCATGGAACTGTGATGGATGGAGGTGGCAAGTGCCTAGCTAACCAGATCAGCCAAATCAACACTGGCGATCAATGGGATGACAGATGTCACCACCAGATCACCCTCACATCCCTATTTTTTTTTTTTATTTTAAAAAGAAATACATACACATTATAAAAAAACACAAAGAAATATATATTTTTTATTTTAAAGATTTTATGTATGTATTTGACAGATGGAGATCACAAGTAGGCAGAGAAGCATGCTCCCTGCTGAGCTGAAAGCCCAATGTGGAGCTCGATCCCAGGATCCTGGGATCATGACCTGAGCCAAAGGCAGAGGCTTTAACCCACTGAGCCACCCAGGTGCCCCGAAATATATATATTTTAAAGAGCACTAAAATAAACATATACCAAACAGGATATCATCTATCACCCATTTACTCAAAGACAATCAATGTCATCCCTTCAGTATGCATACTTGTTTCATTTCAGAAAAATTTATTAAAATATGTGCTTTGTGCTAGACTATCTTCTAGGCATGGTAGTAAAAGAGAAAAAAATTTTTTACAGGGAGCATATATTCTGGTAGAGAAAGACTTCAAATTGAAAATAAATTACGAGCAAAATAATTTTACCTTGTAATTAGATTGTTGTGAAGATAATGATAACCTATATAAAAAAAGAGGGTATCTGTCTGTCTACCTATCTACCTACTTACCTACCTATATGGAGAACATACAGTTTCTATTCGTAACTACTTTGAAATTCTTTTTCTCCCTTTGAGGGACGTAGAATTGTATTTCTTTCTAAGGGAAAGAATGGGGCCTTTTCAGAACTATCTTTAAATGGGTAGATATCAATCAAATCAATTTTCATCTTACTTGTTTGTTCAGAAGTGACACAAGGTCATTTTCTCTTAATCTCTGATTCATGGGAAGATTTGAGGAATCTGCGTACCTTCTCAAGTAGTGTGCAAACTTTTATTTACAGCATCTAGAGGGACGGTCCAGATATCCTTTCACTCCAACCTTCAATGACACTTCTGCCGCAGGGACATCCTGACAATATCAGGATGCATCAATATTTATGCTCATTTTGTATCTGGTACATTTGGATATGTTTAGGTTTGGAGCAGTATTTTAGAGCTTCAAGTAGATTTTATTTCTAGTTTTCTCTTGAAAATATGCCTCTTTTTCCTGTTTCAGGGTTCTCTAATCTCTGCAGATTTTCCTTTCTGCTCTTACACAGTGACTTTATACAGTTGCTGTGCGTATGAATAAAGAATCACACACACACATACTCAGTCTAAGTTTTGATGAATTCAAAAAGCAGAACTAAAAATGGCTACACAATCATATGCTATAGTCTGGAATATAATAATTTTAATTACTGATCACAAAACAAATAAAGTATGTGTATGTTGAAAGCTATGAAATGAGAAGCAGCTGCCTTAAATCCTTCCTAGAATAGTCTGAGGATGTGTAAACAAACAAATAACAAATAAACAAGCATGAAAGTAGCCTTGTCTTCAGGGTAGTGCAACAGAATCTTTTTGATTCCTTTATGTACACATTTTTCATTCTGAAAAAGAAGTGAAACCATCTCTCTGTAACTTATTCTTCCCAATGGAAAATGTAATCAATTGTAACTATATTTATTTATGCAGAATTTTATACCTCATTGACATTCTCAAAATGAGATCTCTAACTTCCAGAAGGGAAACTCTCCAATACATGTCAAAGAATTTAAAGTGCCTTCCTACTGACATATATTATACACTGAAACCAACACTGTGTTCAAGAAAAAGGTTTGTGTTCCTTCACTGATGTGTCATGCATGCCCACTCATTCGTTTTTCTAATATTGAGTGTTGGCATCAATACCCCTTTCCTCAAATTAAAAAGAAGAGAGTTCCAGATTTTAGATTAAAAGAAGAAAATGCAGAGACGCATGGGTTTACTGACGAGGAAGAAAAAGCCCGAGAGCTCTTCAGCAGATGGAAGCCTGTTGACTAATCACACATTCTATCCTATTATGGTTGTAACTATTATTCCTTGCACAGACAGATACAACTCACCTTATAATCTCTGTGCATATTGAATCTCTATATGTTGATTCCTATTTAAAACTCGCTTTAAATACTTTCTGTTCAAACTCTGTGAGGGCAAGTATTTGGTCTACTGTGTTCACTGTTGAGTTATAAGTTATTGGCACAGTACCTAGCCTCTACAGAGCCCTTTAGAGTAATTATTTGAATAAGTAATTAAATGAGTTAATTAATGAAAATTCTAGGAGATATTTCCAGTTAAGGCTTTCAATGACTTCTTTAATGTCTATTTGTATATGTGTATATTTTCTTGATATCAAGTTTTCAAAACTCACTTGCATACCGTTATTATTCTTTTATTAGAGAGCTCCTTTTTCTCTCCTCGGTTTTGTCAATGGCCATGGTCAACTAAGGATTTTGTGCAACAGCTCTGTAAAAATTCATGTTTCACTTGGACATGGAATGACAACCTGTTAGCAATGGAACTGACCTGATATTAAGGGTTAGTGTTGGTAAGTAAGGTACAGTCTGTACCATTAATCTGAAGTTCTTAAATCATGTTACATGATTCAAGGATGACTGAAAACCCTGAATTGGAAGGGACAGGGGTCTGGGAAATGGGCCTGTTTCTGGATCTGGCTACCAGAAGTCAATGGATTTGTCCCAAGGCACTTAGGGAGCTCAGGCTTGATGTGGACAGGAACAGAAACTAATGATATAATTTTGGCAACCCAAGATGCTCAAAATTGCACAGGTGATGGTTATGTCCCTACCTAGGCTGGGACCTAGGTAGGATGTTACAAGATGAAAGCTGATCTCATAACAAGTCATCAATCTTGGAACTTGTATATCCACCTGGATCAATATGACACAGTCTAGCAGCAGGCCACAATTTAAAGGAGACACATAAGTATCAAGGAGAAATTCAAGGTCTGCCCTACACCAGCTCTATAATGCTGAGCTTAATTCCAGATGGCAAGACTAACTTTGCACTTCACATGGAGGAGCTGAGTGTCTCAGTCTGCATCCTGCTCCATTCTAGATGGCTCAGGGACCAGCAAAGCCTGACCTCTAGGGAAAGGACACCAGCCACTACAGCTGAAGTTTGAGAAAGGCAAGGGCTGACAGAGTCAATTCATCAAGAAGTTAGCACCAGCTCTTGATTCTGAGAATCTCATCTATTTGTAAAGAAACTCTAAATATGTGTAAATGCACCACTTGAAAACCCAAGGTTCTCCTTCTTACAAAAACAATATTTTTCTTCAAGGTCCTCCCTAGTTCAGTGTTCAGGAAAGTAGGATCTTGTCAAAAAGCAAACAAACAAAGAAACAACCCCCCACAAATCTGAACCTAGTAAGGAGAGACTTTTATTCAAAAGGATTATTGCAAGGAAAAGGAAGGTGACTTTGCAACAGGGAGGGGGATTAGTGTCATAGGGAAGGGGACTCTAGCGATAGGGAGAGGGAGATTATTTTAACAGGGTGAATGCCATGATCTAATGTCGGCAAGTGTCTCATGAGTTGGATAAAAGGATTTTCTTTTACAGGGAGGACTAGACAAAGCTAGAAAGAATTGAGCGTGGCAAGTGGCGTGAGGGATAGGGTGATGTGACAGGATAGTAGAGAGAATGTTTCACCCCAAGGCCACCTTTCCTTGGAGGGGTTTTCTGCTGGATCCCACTGCAGCTAGGCTAACATTCAGGCATTGGGGTAAAGGAAAAACATTTTCCCAAAGGTTGGCCAGTTACTATTCTGTTTAGAACGATTAACAGTTCAGCTGATCACTTATGAGGTAAAGAAAGGGAATTCTGAGTACCTGCCTAGCCTCATTATGGATAAACAAGGGGTCAGGCATCTGTGAGTATTATCTGAGTCATATGGGGAAGGGTGCCTCTTTTCAGTAAGCTGTTTCCCAGAACAAAGAAGAGGAGGGATTCCTTTAACCTTTACTGATCACAGGGCTCAGGTAGGATTCAACATTGTCAAGCTCAACTCTGGGCCAGGCTTTTCTTTGGTAGGGTCTAACTCTACCCCAAAAAGGGCCTGGGATCTGCTACAGATCCTGGCCTCTGCTTCAGGTGGCTCCTTTCATCTCAGGCCCATACCATACTAGTTGCCCAGCAAAAAGAAGGGATGATACCATTGAAGTTTTTGCTAGAAGGTCCTGCTTATTAACCCACCCACTGGACACCCACATGGACAAATTTCTAGCCATCGAGACCACTACAAATGTACAAATGTACAAATGCCAAATGTACATGATTATATGAAATTCCCTCTCTTCTGCATACATTTTCCAATAGTGAAATCCATTTTTCAAGCAAAACATACTGAGGAAATTCAGAATTTGGAATCATGTATACTAAATTTCGGATAACTGGCTAAATTTTTTCTCTCATCATCATGTCAGTATAAGGGATTGACTTGGCCAAAGTTGTAAAAATTATCCTGATAGTGATCTAATAATGGAGAAGAGAAAGGATGTGATATTTGTGTGCAAATGAAACCATCAAGGAGTGCAGTAGTATTTTTTTTTTCCTGAATACATTAAAAAATAAAGATCCATATGGTGCCAGGCCATTGGCCTGGGAGGCAAGAAAGGCTAGCTCAAATACAAATATACTGTTTCTGATTAAGAAAACACTTTTTTATTCATATAAAGTATTTATTAGGTATTGGATTTTATAAACTGTTTGGTCCTGGAGTCTTTATTTTAAAAAGGTTATTCTGAATGCATTACCAAGTATCCTGTGGAATATTTCTCATAAAAGGAAGCAGAAAATGTATAAATGTAAACAGGCTAATTGTATGCAGATATAAATTATGGATGTTGGTCTTATGAAAAAGCATTGCTGATTTGCAGGGGGCTTACTCAGCAGCGCTGCGTCTTGTCTAAGGGGATATTTAGTATGGCTGTGATGTGCAGAATTTAAAACAAAACTTTAAATTCTGGAGAATAAAATATAGCCCAATTGTGCTAAGACCACACTGTTGGGAGAATGAGGTGTTTAGTTTATTTCAGGGCTGTTGACGTTGACACTCATTAGCTCTGTTATCCTCCGTGTGCTCTTGACTCTGGATGCTGTGCAAAAACAAAGGTTCGGTAAGGGCTGTTTATAGTTACGTGACGCTTCCTGGGAGTCACTGCAGGTCACATTGTCTCCATTACTTGGTGTGGTTTTCATTGCTCAAGAGGGCATGTTGGACTCACAATCATAGTCAGGCTAGGGAGATGCCTAGGTGACAGAGACAACTAGAACTTCTTTTTTTCTTAACTATAAAACAAATACAAATACGAACCTTTTTTTTTTTTTTAATAAAACACACCGTGAGATGAAAGGCAGTCAAGAGAATGGTGCAATGGAAAGAACTATGATAGGATTAATCGCTCCTTATGGCAGGTAATTTGCCACGGGACCCCAAATGTTTATCTAATTTATACCAATAAGCTTAACCTGGAATTAAAGATGCAGCCCCATCTCATCCCACAGAACCGAGGAGATGTGGAAAATGAACAGCTTCATAAGGGTAAAGTAATTGGCCTGATATTTTTTGATACACAACACAAAATATTAGAGGGATTTATGTGGGCGGCATACACTTGTCGCTGACATGTGATGTAGATGCTTCCTCCTTCATAATGGACTGGCCCAGCCTTACTTTCCAGCCATCTTCTCCTTGTTAGTGCAGGGGAAAGTACAGGACTGAAGTCCGAGTAAAGGCATTTTTTTTTTCTTATTCTAAATCATGAGGAGTCAACTTAGTATTTAAACAAAGCAGAAGTTTCCACTATATACAACAATAAAATATATTTTAAAATAATGCTAATACAACTTAAAGAAGGCAACCTGGCTATGAACTCTCTATTAACTCTAAAGGTATGAAACATATTGTAAGGCAATTTTCCTATCCGACAGATGAAAGCCCACGAGGCTCACAGTTGTGCATAGGACGACTGTGTTTTCCCTTGGATTGTAAATGTTTCTAATCAAGACACTTGAGAGAATGTTTTGTGTCGCTCATGCTATAGACCAAATTATCTGGACGAAGTTTGGACTCCACCTCTCAATTCTTTTTAAACTTGCTCTTTCTCCATTCTCCATATCCCTTCTCTTTACTTCTCCCAGTTGAAGGGCTACTCATAGCAAACACCTCTTCTCAGCAACCTCAGAGATTCTTCGATAGATCATAATACCCACGGCTTGCCCAGCCAATTTAATGGGCTACCTAATTTGGACAAACTAGTTTGTGTCAATGACTTAATATATTGGCCTCCCTGAGCCCCAACATTCAGGTTTCCACAGGGAATTTCAAGAATGTACTTTGAAGCATGATGGGGTCATTTATTTGGCAAACATTCAATGAGTGCTTACTACAAGCCAAAATGATACAAAAATATTGTTTAATAACCCAACAAGATGGTATTAACCCAGTTTTAAGATGATAGAAATTAGGGTCAGAGATTAAGTACTTGCTGCTGCATTACATTGCCCTTTATCATTGTTCTTGGATGTTGCTTTTGCAAAACACTCAGTCAAGTAGTCTACAAGATGATTTGGTTAATTCGAGTTGTGTGGACCCCCAAATCTCATTTCTGTCTGCGGTCCTGGTAGTCAAGTTTGATAATCAAAACTGCCCAAATAGTGCAGATAGTCACCAGCGAGGTCCTTACTTAGTGTTGGATAGACTTAGCTTTGTTACTTTAGAAACTGGATGCACCCATGCTTTTCAGAGCAAATACAATGATTCCTCAAAAATGCGTTATATATCAGGTTCGCATATATGAAATTTTGTTTTGTATATATTTACTCAGCACTCAACAGTTCAGGTCTGAAAGAGGTTCCTGATAGTGTTAGAGGGTGGTATGATTCTTTGTTTAACACATATGGTTTATTTCTCTTCCCCACCTCCATCCCAGTACGCCCACTAAGAGCCTCCCTGATGGAAGCATTAGCTCTGGGATAATGAGGCTGATGAAGAAGTGATGAATTATAAGACACAACTAAGTATCTATTTAGCTAAACAAATTATCTCAGCTCAGAGAAGTGAATTCATTTACTGTAATCTAAATTTTAAAATACATTTTTATTACTATTAAGATGGTTCTGTAAATATAACAAAAATCTGTTAATAAAGGTTATTGTATATAAAAATTATTGCTATAATAACTAGAACTCTCAATAAAATTTCCAAGAAACTTGATGGCTTTTTCTCCCTTGATAGAAGTTATACTTGTATATAAAAACTTTTTGATGTTATAAAAATGCTATAATAGGATTCTGGAAGGTACTTCCTGTGGGGCACATAAGAATTGAATTATTAAAGGGAACCCCAGAAAAGTGGGAGGAATTCATCTAAACTTGGAAAGGTTTAATGAGCTAAACTCTGACCTTTCATCTACCTGTAGTTTGCCAATGCTGAAGCTAGAGTCATTTAAGGAAGACCCTGGACTCTGGTGGGCGGCCATAAAATAGTACGTGACTTTTAATTCAGGAAATGATAGAGAGCTATTCGTGGCTATTCAAGGCACTGAAGTAATGTAGACATTCTCCAGGCAAGCAACACCGATAACTCAAGTTTACGTAAGCACCTGCGAGAGTAGGCCTAGGTATTGGTTTAGACCAGAAAATGGCAAATACATCAGCAACAGTTTCTTAATCCTCATGTGACGTAATTCTCAAGTTGAGTTTGGATCATAAATTTAGACCCTGTTTCATCATCAAATAAATTAAATACAGTAATTTGGGTATGAAGTCCAATCCATTTTTTTTTCCAAGTTTACTACCCTTCTTGGTTTAACCTCGAAATTGGAAGTTTACTGTCCATACCTGGATGTCAAAACCACCTGATGTCACCATCCTAGTTCCAGAGTCAAAAGGTTGACTTAAAATTTCAGATCTTAAAAATGAATTGTGAGTACTAGACACACACACACACACACACACACACACACACCATGCTATAGCACTTCATAATAAAATGATGAATAAATTTAACAATAAGGTAAATAAAACGAGAGCATTTTGTAAAAAATAAAAAAATAAAAAAAAAATCTAGCACTCCTGTGCTTGGTCAAGAACCCCATTGAAATAGTTACAAAACGATGATCAGAAGTCAAGTGACTCAAAAATGCAAAATGTGTTTGTGCATGAAAATAATGTGAAAAACAGATATTGCTTATCCTGTTAAGAATGGAGAGGAGAAGGGAGTTGAGGGAAATTGGAGGGGGGCGATGAACCATGAGAGACTATGGACTCTGAAAAACAATCTGAGGGTTTTGAAGGGGTGGGGGGTGAGAAGTTGGGTGAGCCTGGTGATGGGTATTATGGAGGGCACGTATTGCATGGAGCACTGGGTGTGGTGCATAAACAATGAATTCTGGTACACTGAAAAGAAATTTAAAAAATAAAAAAATAAAAAATAAAAAAGAATATCTGTACCTGATGGCCAAGAAACTGTTCAGGCCAGTTATTCCACTCCATGAATAAGGAAGCTTAGAGAATATATGTAAATTTATGATTTCTGTTGATTTCTGTTTGTGTCTAATTTGTTCACCAATGAGTACTGAATAAATACATATGAAGCAAGACTTTGCAAATATGTATAAAAATTTTTTGATTACTCATCCTCTCACTCATTACCTCAAAACTTAGGACACATCGTTCTGAATTCAGGAAGATGTCAATGTCTATGTTGGGCAGACAGATTAAATATACAAAAGAGTGTTTGTGCACTGATCAACTTATTTCAGGAATAGTAATAATTACTAATAATATGAGGAGAAGCCAGGTCGCCTGGGTGGCCCAGGGGGTTGAGCCTCTGCCTTCGGCTCAGGTCGTGATCTCAGGGTCCTGGGATCAAGCCCTGCATTGGGCTCTCTGCTCAGCGGGGAGTCTCCTTCCCCACCTCTCTCTCTGCCTACTTGTGATCTCTCTCTCTTTGTCAAATAAATAAATAAAAATATTTTTAAAAAATTTAAAAAAAATATGAGGACGAGCCAGATGCTATGACTAGGCTCTGTGCCAGCCATGTTCTACCAAGGGTATGTTCACAGGCTGATTCTCTTTTGCCTGATTGATTCCACTACCCCTTCTTGGGGATGACAAGGCATAGATATGAAAAAAAATAGAAATTCTTATTAGATACATGATTCTTCCTTCCACATAATAGCCACATATAAATAATGGTAACCTATAATTTTGTTATTAATAAGCACATAAGAAGTGGTCTTGATGAGTTGTGATTAGACCATATATGTATTTTTGTATAGAAAAATCACCTGTTGTGACTACTATCAAAGTTCCACCTTTTCTCATTCCTTGATATCTTTACTCACAATGTTATCATGTAATTTTCTGCTTGATTCAGCCTAAGGCAAAGCCCGTGAAAACGGAGCTGTAGTAATGCTTCCGATTTATATTCTTTTATAGTTTATAAGGCATTTGGAAAATGTTTACACATTTATTGCCACAGCAAATTTGCCAAGAACGTAAGACAAATCTTATTATGCCCATTTTACAGAGGGAAATCAGAGAGGTGAGTGACTTGCCTAAGGTCACATAGCTAGTAAGTGGTAGAGTAAGTAGTTAGGTCTAAGGGCTCCAAACTGTGGGAGGAGTGTGTGTGTGTATGTGTGTGTGCAGGAGTACATCACAATGCACATAGAGAATGGGAAGTCACTGGGTAAACATATGCATCTCCTTGAGCGTTAAATTTACTCAATGATAATTTGTTTCTTCCTTCCTTCCCATCCTTCCTCTCTCTCTCCCTTTATTCTTTTATCCTCCCTTTCTTTAAACAAGCATTAATGAGGTTTTACAATGTCCTAGACACTCTTCCAAATATTGAAGATACAATGATGAAGAAAAGAAAAAAAAATGTCAGACTCGTATATGGCATACTGTGGAATCCAACTGGGTTGTCCATCACACAACAAAAGTTTATTTATTGTTCATGGAAGTCTGATGAAGTTAGAAGTCTTCTTTCTAGTCATGGTTATGCTAACTGCAAAGTAAGTATTCAAACAGTCGTAATGGCTGAGAAGATTGGGACAAAGGAGGCACCCTGGCTCTTCACTGTTGGATCTAGAAATGTCACAGGTCACTTTTG
Organism: Mustela lutreola; assembly: GCF_030435805.1. NCBI lineage: Eukaryota > Metazoa > Chordata > Mammalia > Carnivora > Mustelidae > Mustela > Mustela lutreola. Next base: position 11,447,269 of record NC_081295.1, on the reverse strand, counting down.
TTCCCATTCCACTGGCCAGAACCATTCATGTGTCCCTCACTAACTCACAGAGAGGCTGGTGAGCAGAACTCTCTACCATAATTCTGTCCTCCTGGGGTCTTTAGTCAGTGGGCTGGGAAGATGCAGGTAACTAACAAATTAACAAATAAATAATGGCAAATAATGACAGGTACAATGAGGACAATGAACAATGACTACAGATAATAATAGATATAGCCCAATACAAACTGGGAGGTTACGGAGGTCCTTTCTGACTGCAGCCTCATGAGAGAGGAGTAGCTAAGATGTGCCGGGGCTCCTAACCCATAGAAACTGTGAGATAACCCATTTGTCTTGCTTTAAGCCAGTAAACTGTGGTAATTAGTTACACAGCCATATAAAATGAATATAGTGTCATGGTTTTCTTATAATCTGTTAATAACTATTTTACATAAATATTGTATTATGGGCTCTTTTGTTTGACTTTTTTTTAGCTCTTTTGTTAAAATTTGAATCCATATAAATGAATATTTAAGTTGTATGTAAAGTTATAGAAAGTAAAGCAATAATTCGAATACCTCCCAGCTGAAGAGATGGTCATTACCAGTCCCCCAACCCACACCTCCACCATCTCCCACTGACCAGAAGTAAACAATATCTTGCTTTTTTGTCTATCACTCTTTTGCTCATCTTTCTCGATTTGCTACCTATGTGTAGATCCTCTAAACAAGGTGTCATTCTGTTTTACGTTCCTTTGTACTTTATTCGAATGACTCATGCTGCAGGTATTCTGAAAATTGCTTTCCTGTTCAATACTGTGTTTTGAGCAACAATATCATGTTGATGTGTGTAGCTTTAGACTATTAGTTTTTTTCCACTGCAGGATAGTTCTTCATTTTGTGCGGGATGTAGTTCTCCATTTTTTTGTTCATGGACATTTGGGTTGTTTATTTCAAGGGTTTTTAAAAATTGTTATTATGAACATTGCAAGAATGTATGTTCTTGTCTATGCCTGCAAGTAAAGAGTTGGACCACAGGATATGCACGTTTTCCACTTTCCTAGAACGTGTCAAATTATTTTCTGAAGTGGCTGTATCAACTTAGTTTAGTTTAGGGACATCCCCACTCTTCCACATTCTTGCCAGAATGTTTTACTATTAAATATTTAGTTTTTGCCAATCCGAGGGGTGTAAAATGAAATCCCTTTGGTTTTATTTGTCATTTCCATGATTCATCACGCGGTTGAGCATCTTTCCATGTGTCTGCTGGCCTCGTGGGTTTCCGGGAATGTGAGGGGCCTCTTTAAGTCATTGACTCCATCAATCAGGGTTCCAGAAGGAGACAGATGGCACCCATCCTGGGCCATTTGAGGAGATGCTGCAAATGTGTGGACAAGATCCCAGGCAAGTGACAGTGTTGTTAAAACTTACACTTTTATGCCTAAAGCTGTGAAGGGAGGGATCACCCAGAGTAGAAATGGGATCCTCTGGGGAGGATACAGCAGGCCTCAGGAAGCCCCAGAAGGGAAGAAGTGTGTGTGTTGGGGGAGGGGGAAACAAACTCTCTTCCCTCCTACTCCACCCTCCTGTCCTTTCCAACTGATGCTTCCATCATTAGAACCTGACCCCTGTTCCTACCCCAGCAAGCAACAGGGTAGCAGAAGGCCTATTTCTGTGGTCATACAGGCCCAGGGCAGGACGGGAGAGGTGGGAAATAGATCTGGAGGGGCAAAATGGAGTCTCCAGTCAATGTACCGTTTGTCTACTAGATCGACTGGATTTGTTGTAGTGACGTCTTGATGTTTTACATATAGAGATGTTTCTCAAGCTTCTGCCTGGCCTATTTCTGTGTGAGAATCTCACTGCTTTATCAGTACCCATTTCATACTTGATGTGGACTTTCTCTTTATACTGAGTAGAATTTGCCTTTTTGAAACACCCAGTCCTAGATCTTTTCTAATACCCCTTTGAGGACAGGCCTTCAAAATTCAGAAGATGCTCTCATGTCTTCTTTATTTTCTCGATGTCTCTCTCTCTTCTTCTCTCTCTTTTTCAATCTTGGCACCCATATCAGATTGATGGTGCATATAAAGTTTGTAGTGTACAAACCACTACTGCCCACCCCATTTCACACGAATTGATATTAATCCAGGTCTCCTTTATTGTATAAATATACAAATCACTTTTATTTTTTATATTTTATACATAAATTACTTTTAAATCTAAGCTGTCACTGTACAGGTATGCCTATTATATTTAATCTTGATTCAAATCTTAGATGTATATTCCTACTGCAAACTATGTAAATTTGATTTTGTCATGAAACGTATTAGTTCCTTTTCCTGGCCTTGAGTGACATACAGTCTTTATTAAGGTGGACTTTGGTTCAAATAAACTCAAATTCAAATTTGGTTCAGCTGCCAACAATGTGACTTTGTATAATTTCTTATCTTTTCTTAGATTCATATTGTCATTCACAGAAAAGAAATGCTATCTGTCCTGTAGGGCTATTGTTCCTTATTTTCAAAAACTTTAAGCATAGAGTGAACTAATGAAGATAGCATATGTGAAAACACCTTAACAATAGAAACTCTCTAGTGTAATGGAGACATCATTTTATTTTATTTTATTTTTATTTTTTGAGACATCATTTCAACCATAGAATGTGTTTTCCTTTTGTGCCTTAAGGAGGGTGAGACCTTTGCCCTGCTCACCTCAGCTTCTACCTGCCTTAAAGTGATAGAGGGGTTTGTTACAGCTCAAAGACAGAGACACAAGCCAATCAAAAGAAGATTATGCAGCAAGGCAGCCATTTTCCCAGGCAAGCTAATGTTTTGAGAAAATTATTTGCTCTTCCACATTTTTTTTTCTCTTTCTTTAGCTTATTGGAAGACTCAGCACATGGTATTCTCCTGTAGACCTTGTCTACCATCAGGAATCACCTGAAATTAGAAAGAAGAACTGACAGAAGTAAGTTTAAACAAACAAAACTCCTGCCTTCTTTCCAGCCCTAGGGTTTGTGGGAAGAAGTAAAAACAGTATAGTCATCAGATACATGTTCTTTGATTTCCATTCTTGGAGATTTGGGCTAGAGATGGTGTAAATAAAATAAGCAAGGAATCTCTTCCTTGTACTCCTGTGAGATGTCAGCAGAAAGTAACTTATAGACCCTCTTATACTAATGAAGCTTTATGTGGTCAGGCAAGTGAAAGCCTTTGTATTTGGTGCCCTCACGCTGTCCTTGTTTCTGGATGGGCAAGGGCATGACCCAAAAGTCATGTTGAAAGTCTACCTCGGCGTTTGTCTATGTGGGTTTCCACAACAGAGACTGGATGCAGAGTGACTGTGACTTAGGGCTCCAAAATAGACTACTCTAGCTGGGAGGGAATAGGTGACATATGCTGACCCCAGATGCTCCAACAGTGACAGGGAAGCCCGGATGGCCCTGAGCCAGCAGGAGTGCCACTGGCACTCACTGACCAGGCCAAGAGTGGTGACCTCAAAAGTCACGTCAGCTTGATATTTCAACTTTCAGTATCAGTCCAGAGAAAAGAGAAGTCACCTCCCCTGAGGAATCCACACTGCCATGAGGGTATATAAGCCCTCCATACCTTCTAGTCAGAGCTTACTTAGGGAGACAAGAGTAAGGGACCTTTGCAAATTGAAAGAAAGAGTGTTTCCTTAAAAAGGGACAGCTTATATTATAAACATGCACTAAGTTCAAACAGAGTTGGATCCCTAGTTACATTTTTTCCCTACTTATCAGTAGATACAGGCTCATCAAGATCACAGTTACAAATAAGATAAACTTTTTATCTTTGTGCAACTGTGTTGTCATGGGTTTTTAAAAAATCCCTGTTCAGTAGACATTTAGTAAATGTTAACTTTCCATATTTCCTTCTGTCTCTGTAAGTGAATTTTTAAAAAAAAAAAATGTTTAATAGCCCTGGCCTAAATACAGCATGCGAGATTTCTGTTAAGTGTATATGACAAGTCCAATCTTGGTACTTCCAATTTATCTCTTATTTTCAATTTGGTTCTCTTTATTTTGCTGTTTTCTTTCAGCCAGAAATGCATTTCAAGCTGGCTTAAGCAAACAGAAACACAAATGTAATTCTTTTAGTTTAGGGATTTATTTCACAGATGTTGGGATGTGGACACATGACATAGAAATACCTGATATTTATTCATTATATCTTTCAGCTCTACTTTGACTCCATGGACCTGGAGCTCAGGCTGAATATCTCCATATGGTGATCTCCAGCAGTTCCAGGTCAATATTCTACCTGCATCAAGGTCAGTGCAATAAAAAAGGATTTTTTTTTTATGCCAACAACTCAAAAAATGTCCCAGAATTGAGTTTTGTTGGCATGTCTGAGATTCACTTGCCTACCTCTGAAATAATTGCTCTGGCCAGTGAGTTAGATTTGCCTGCTTGGTCAAGTCTACTAGGTGTCTACTCCTAGAGGCAAGAAATCAATGCAGCTTCATCTGCACCACATAGATCAAAGGTAGAAGGGATAGTTTCCAAAGGGAAAAACATAACTTCAGGATGTTGTCATCAGAAAAGGGAACTGGATGCTGAGCAGGAAAACCTTACAAATGTCCACCATTCCTTTTCATCACCACTCTTTTGTCCATAGCTCATTGTCTGTGATTCTGAAAAGTTGCCCACATAAGATTCTTACTGAAAAGTTTACCAACGAAGTTACCTCAAAAAGGTTCCCATAAGAAATTCCCCCAGAAGGTCCCCCATCAGAGGGTTTACCTCAGAAGTTACCCTTCAAAGATCTCCCCAAAAGATTCCTCTCAGAAGTTTTCCCCAGAGGATTCCCTCAGAAGTTTCCTTCAGAAAGTTCACCTCAAAAGATTTCCCTAGAAGTTTGCCCTCAAAAATTTCCCCAGAAGGTTCTCCTCAAAAGGTCTGCTGCGGAAAGTTTCCTACAGAAGGTTCTTCATGGATTACCCAGTAGAGCCTCCTCTCATAAGCTTCCCCTTGAAAAGTTTCTCTTGGAAGTTTTCTCTCAGAAGGTTTCCCACGGAAGGTCACCCTTGGAAGGTTTCCCTTAGCAGTTGCATGATTGAGCTGGTACTTCTTTCAGTAGCCGACAGCTTTAATTTATCAGGCCTTGAGCTTCCTTCCCATATTCTTGCTTGAAGAATGATCTTCCCCTGTCTGGAAAAGGCCTTCCCTCCTGGACTAAACATCTCACTATGGGAGTGGTAAAATAGAGTGGTGAGGTCCAACAGAGCACTGTTAGGCCATCCAGTCCAACAGAATCAAGGGCAGGTTGCCAACAGGTGACAGATGCCATTCAGATCCTCCTTACCTTATGATTCCTGGCCTCTTAATCTGGACCTCAACTTCCTGGTAAACATATTTATTTTATCTTTTTTGGATGAAGAGAATTCTTTTCCCTTTAAGATTTTATGTACTTATTTGAGAGAGAGAGGGAGGACAAGTGGGGCAAGGGACAAAGAAAGTGGGAGAAGCAGACTCCTGGCTGAGCAGGGAGCCCCATGTTAGGCTCCATCCCAGGACCCCAGGATCATGACCTGATACCTGAACTGACGGCAGACACTTAACTGACTGAGCCACGCAGGCATCCCAGATGAAGAGAATTCTTGATGAAATAGAAAGCTAACCAATGTTGAATGAACAAAGAAATACTGACATGAAAGTAAGCAAATTATAAGCTAAATAAATCTGCCTACTGTTTATCTATTAACATTGCAATGTCTGCCTCAGCAGTGAAAACTCTGAGAGGCAAGAAGTCAAGGCAGCTTCATCTGCACCTCATGGATTAATGGTAGGAGGGGATGGTTTAAAAAAAAAAAAAAAAAAAAAACAGGATGCTGTTGTCCGAAAACGGAACAAAAGGGATGCTGAGTAGGAAAACCTCACAAATATCCATCATCCCCTTTCATCACAAGTCTTCTGTCCGTATTTCACTCTCTGTGATTTTGAAACAGCTCTGAAAGACATTTTTTTTTTACCTTATAAAAAGCTTAGCTCATTTTGGGGTAAGGTTTCCTGCAGCTATTTTGGGCTTCAGCAGAGGGCTGTGGAATGATTTCTGATGAATCAGAAATGATGAGGCCCAAGAACGAGAGTGGAGCCTAACCCTTGTCACCACAGCCCTCCAAGACTCAGTGTTCTCATTTATCAAACATGCAGATGAGACCAGAGGGTCTTGAGGTCCTTCAGCAATGAAATTCCATATTTCTGACAGTATGGCACTCTTACCTTTGAGCTTTTCCGAGAAATCACTGTAAATATGCTCTGATGACTCGAATGTCTCTCAATGTTCTCCTCAGACAATCTCATCGGACTCCCACTTTTTAAGAGCTGAGAAAGAAAGAAGAAGCCTTGCTTGACATCTGTCAGGTGGTAGCTGACCTGGAGCTGCTAAGCCATCACTTTAAATAAATGGGAGTTTCTCTCTCCAATCTATATCTATATATCAATATCAATATCTATATGGACAGAAAGGGAGAAGGTGAGATAGAGATGTAGATTCCCCACTCCACTGATGGGACTGGAGACATTTTTCTGATGTTTCCACTTCGTGAGTTTTGGGCCAGAGCCAGGATCCCTGATCCCAAGGGTGATCTCACTACTATAATGGTAACACATTTATCCCTTCTTTCCATCTCTTAACTTTGCAATTTTTTTGGGTCCCTATACCAAAAGTTTTCCTGAACTGTGACTCAGGTTTGCTGAAACATGTGGAGCTCACACCTTGGCTGCTCAGCTCAGTCCCAGAAGCTGGCTGCCCTGCGGCACGAGTCCCCTCCCCTGCCCCCAGACCTTCCCATTGTGGGGGTGAGCATAGGAAGGATAACCTTATGCTCCAGTTTGCTGAGGATAGCCTAGTTATGCCTGCTTCCCCATAATTATTAAACACTTCCTTTCATGCTCCAGAGTGTCATAGTGTGGATGGTAAGTTGCATGCTCACCCTAGCTAAAAGACTAGTTACCATCTGTGTGAATTGCAACCATAATTCAACAAGTCTTGAGATGTGACAGAATGAGGTTTCCATCATTTGTCTCCTGGTCCACTTCCCTTATCACTAGGAAATTTTTTCTCTTACATATTTTGTGAAAAGGAAAAGCTTTGTCTCCATTTTTCTTGTGACACATGAATACCCAAGATACTTACTTCTTTTCTGTTCTCCCTTTTGGAATGGATAATCTGTTAAAGAAAAGGAGGATATTGTTACTAAATAAGGCCTCCATAAACATAAATTTATTTTGAGAAAGTTCCTTATATTTTTTTTCATGTAGGTCCATTTTTCTGTTCACATTTATGCTTCTTTTAAATTTTATCATTCTTCTTAATTTATTTATGTATTTCAAACAAAAATTGTACATTTATTTATTTGTCAGAAAGAGAGAGAAAGAGAGCACAGGCAGAGGAAGAAGCAGGCTCCCCACTGAGCAAGGAGGCCTATGCGGGACTCGATCCCAGGATGCTGGGATCATGACCTGAGCCGAAGGCAGCCGTTTAACCAACTTAGCCACCCAGGCGTCCCCCAAAATCGTACATATTTTTACAACATGATGATTTGATGCACTTAAATAATGAAATGATTACTACTAATAGTTTTGCTTTTTCAGGTCTTACACTAAACTCTTTAATCCATTTTGAATTGGTTTTTTGATGTGGAGTGATATAGGGTCCAATTTCATTCTTCTGAATATGAAAAATCAGTTTTCCCAATATCATTTATTGAAAAGACAGTTATTTCCTTGTCATGTGCTTTTGACACCTTTGTTGAAAATCAACTGAACATAAATGCATGGGTTTATCTGTTAGTTTTCTATTCTGTTCCATTGGTCTATATGTTTTCATGCTGGTACCATGCTGTTTTCTGTACTATAGCTTCACAGTATATTTTGGAATAAGGAAGTGTGATGCCTCTAGCTTTGTTCTTCTTCCTCAAGATTGTTTTTGGCTACTTAGGATCTTTTGTGGGTCCATATGATTTTAGGGCTATTTGCTCTATTTCTGTGAAAAGTGCCATTAGACTTTTGATGGAGATTGCATTTAATGTGTAGATCAGTGTGGGTAATATGGATATTTTAACAATATTAATTCTTCCAGTCTCTGAACATGGAAAACGTTTTCATTTATTTGTGTCTTCTTCAATTTCTTTCATCAAAGTTTTCCAGTTTTCAGTGTACAGCTTTTTGACATTTGTTGTTAAATTTATTCTTAGTATTTTATTTTTTTTGATGCTATGTCAATGAGATTGTTTACTTACTTATTTGTTTTTTGGATAGTTCAGTGCTAGTGTATAGAAATGTAATTGATTTTTTAAAAAATATTATTTATTTGAGAGACTCCCCCCTCAGCAGGGAGACTGATGAGGGACTGAAGCCTGATGCGGAGCTTTATCCTAAGACCCCAGGATCACAACCCAAGCTAAAAGCAGATGCCTAACCAACTGCGCAACCCAGGTACCCTGTAACAGATTTTTGCATCTAATCTTTTTATTCTTATTCTTTAAACCTTGTTCATAAAGTGGATTCCATTTATCCTAGTTCTATTGTTTTCCTAGATATTCAAGAATGTTTTGATAACCTAAAAGCAATATTCATTCTTTTAGAAGTGTGTTACTGTGAAAGAAAGTGTTGTTTGCCCATCTGTGTCTTCCCCACACCACCCCATCTCCTCTAGGTCTCTGAATCTTGTCCTTACCTGAAGCAAGGATCCAGTCTCTGGACTGTCTTTGGATGACAAAACACCCTATTTTACTCTCTCCTCTCTTACGCAGAATCCATGACCAGTATGGAGCCCAACACTGAGCTCGAGCTCATGACCCAGAGATCACTACCTGAGTTGAAAACAAGATGCCTGCATTTAACTGACAGAGCCACCCAGATGCCCCCCTGAGCTTCAGCTTTTGAACTTAGACTGATTAGCTATTTATCTAAATCTAGTCAATGCAGAACATTTGGCGATCAATTATTAGCTCACTTTCTGCACAAACATTATTATAAGGTTTTTACATTTTTTTTTAAATTTCAAATGAGTAGCATGTTATATATTCACATTTTTACTGACTGATGAATTATTTGTACCACCCTGATACAATGATTGGCTTGTATCACACAAAATATTTTTAGTTACTAATGTAATTTTCTTGGTCTCTCTATGAATTGCAGGGGTGATTCACTGCTAAATAATCGTGCTACATTGGCGGCCTTTCATTTTATTTTATGGTGTTCCTTCCATCCACATTTACTTCAGATGGCCTGTAACATAACATATTCACAGGATTCCTGGATCCCTGAATATTTGGCTACATCACTTTCTGCCTTACACGTTGTTACCCAACATGACAGAATGACAGAGCTTCCCTGAGATAGTAAAAGCAGAGATGCAATATTAGCATTATGAATTAATATTATTATTTACTCAGCATCATCATTTGAAGGTGCCTGAGGTTGACACAGTAATCTCAAAAGGCTTAAAAGCACAATGACAGAATCTGCAGTGTTTATTAACAGACAAAGATAAATGATAATTTAGTGCTTGGAAAGCTGGTGTGGAACACAATCAATTTGGATTAGATTCACATTACCAAATTGAATACCTTTTATTTATGCATAATGTTGGATCATGAATCAGATTTTTATTTATAACACTAGACTACAGGAGCAATCGAAATTCTGAGTTCCCTCTAAATTACTATTAACAGAGAAATACAACAGGTTTTCATATTTTAAGAAGCACTAAGTTACTTAAGAGGAACTATTTAATGGTAGCATTAAGAAATGTGGACCGTTGATGAATCTATTTTCATCTGTGGGCGATATTTTACAATGTCAGAGGGAGAACTGTCTTATAGTGGAACTATGACAATTCACTTTTTATACATGGATAAAGGAAGATAGAATGGACAAAAAAGAAAGCAGATAATCAGAATACAGATGATTGTAAAAGACAGTTGGTATTAACTGGGTCTAACCTGGAAAGAGAAGGTTTTGAAATATTCAGTGATAATGACATCTGACATAATCCAGAAAGCAATAAAACTTTCTTCAGGCCTCCCAGGAGGAAAGTTGCTGGTGGGGACCTGGGGATTTGAGGGGTATTCATGAATGTGTTTAGCGAGTGGGTGTTACATCAGGTATGATCTGTGAGTTCAGAAGGAGGATCAGCCCATGGAGCAGGTGTGTCTGGTCTTCAGTGGAAACAAATGCCTCAATTAAATATATTTTCTGTTAAATGAAATATTTTAAGATTTTTCTATTGGGAGTAACATTTAAGTCATTATGACTTATTTTTTTCCTACTATTTCCTCTTGATATGTCCTAACACACTGTATCTGAGAGTATCTATTAATACTGAACTATTATTTAAGGCAAATGTATATGGCACATCAAACAATTACTCACCACCATTATCCCTGCTCCTTACAATTATTGAAAACATTTGCACATAATGTATTTCAAAGCACAGCTCAAAGGAGTGTAATGACTTCTAGGAATATATGTTTAAAGGAATATCTACAGACACTTAAAAAAAAAAGCATATCCATTAAAGAAACTCCATTTTTACACAAATAAAGGGGTTTATAACATTGCAAAGACATCTTGCTATTGTTTACTACATTATTTTTTCTTTAAAATTCTTTTCATCAAAAATAAATGTATGAACCATGAAATAAGTTGGGGTACTATAAAACATTCAAATTCACATTATATAATTTCTCCCCTATTATTATTTGACTATTGATGATTTTCATTTTAGAACATTAGCTGCTTTTTATAATATGAAATTTTAGTAAGTAAAAGGTAAAAATATTTCCCTTTTAACCAGGATTGTACTTTATTTAGATTTATTTTATTAAAGATTTTCCTGTTGGTTTAATGACTTGTCTCACGATCTCAAAATACACGATTTTATGTTTTAGCAATCCTTTATTGTCCAGGAAATTATTTCTTTATTTACCCAATTTTTATAAACAAGGCTGTTAATGTCCGGCTTCCCTGTATTATAGCACTATCTTAGCATTTTTGCTGTAGAGTAACCAGCATTTGGATTGGCCTATTATTAATTTCTTTTATTCCATTATTTAAGAAAAATGATTGATTGATTCTTTATTCAGGATTGATTCTTTTTTCTTTCTTCCAATGCTCCACTCCTTCATTCAAAGAATTATTTTCTTGACCCTGAACTTTCTTACGTTAGGCAAATCCCGTAAGACTCTGCTACTCCCCAGATTCAATTATATTCTAAAAATGTTCAGTGTCTCCTTGTTTCCTCCTATCTTTCAAACATCCTACTTTATGATTTACTTGAGACATCAACACAATTCTTCTCATTCATTTTATAATATAATCATACATCTCCATCATTACTATCTTTTCAACTCTCTTGTACATGTGGTGTTTTTTCCTCATAAGATACTAAACCTACACGTCGTGGGGAAAGAGAAAGCATAAAATGTCTGCCACGCAAAAAAGAAGTGACCAAGGTGATGGAAGTAAGCACAGGGAAGAGGTTTTGTTTTTGGCTTTGGATTTTAAATACTTACAACCACAAATTTAGGTGTCAAATGATTATTCTCAGACTATGAACTTTTTAAAAAAGGCTCAGAAAGTAAAAGCGCTCCATAAACTCATACAGCTAACAAATGACAGCATAGGGATATGAAATAAAATCTTCTAAGTTATGGTTCCCATTGTCCTCTCCCTAGTCTACACCACCTTCTTCTGTGGACAAGTAGACTTTCCGTCTCTTAGTTGCTGGTGTTTAGCTTGGAGCAGCTCACTTATACTTTGCTCCAAAGGTTGTAAAACAGGCTGAAGCTTGATTGCCTATGAGGTAGGATCCGATGCCATTTGAGGGACATGTTGGGGGCTGGCTGGATAGCAGACAAGTTACATGTTTGGACCTGCTGTTCATGGAACCCCCAAATTCTGAGATCTTTCTAACAAAGCCTTTTTGTTCTAGTAGAGGATAAAGTTAAACATCATCCTGATGGAAGTTCGTCCATATGTAAATGAGAATGACAGAAGTCTTGGGGGCTCATAAAATGACTAGTAGGGAATTTAGGTGTTTTTGTCTTTAAAATACTACCAAAAATAAGTGTGGCTTCTTTGAAGCCTACTTTAGCACAAATCACTCTCAGAAATTCCATAATTGTCTTTTCATATATGAATCGAAAGTCCAAAATATTAACAAGTGTTATTTATGAAAATAATTAAAACCTGCATATAAAAATGTCAAAAGGCAAATAATAAGCAGGAAACATACTGCATTTTGTATCAAAAACAAATAATAAAATCTTTAATATACAAATAGCTCCCCTGAAAAAGGGCAAGAACATAAATAGATAATTTACAGCAAAATGAATACAAACAATACTTAAACATGTAGGAGGACGTTCAGCTTCAGTAAGAAGACAGAAATCTTGCATTCACTAATACCAAACTATTTCCTCTTTTCCAACCATGCCTTGCTATCCACATATTTTCGTTCATTTGTTTTTAAACTTTTTTTTTTTTTTTTTTTTTAATTCCATTCCTCTGCCCAACCCACTGCCACATCTTTCTTTCTGGAAAGTTCATTTTTTAATGTTAAGTATAAACACTGTCTCTTCTTTGGAGTCTCCGCAGATGCTTTCCCTAGTATAATTAGTCTTCACTCATGAGTCTTCCCTTAGCCCATTAAATATACTACTAGTAGAGTATTAAAACATAATGTATTACTTTGTGTTGTAGTTCACTGGATGTGTATCTGTGTTATTACCTCCTTTCTCAGACCGTGACCTTCCTAGGAAAAGGAATCTTGTCTCCGTTATCTTTCATTCCCTGCACTTGAGCATGCTAAATGAGACATAGTAAGAATTCAATCAATTGTTAAATAAATGAATTAATTAATTAATGAGAATTTGAATGCAAAAAAAGGAAAATAAATACAAATGAAAACTACCCTACTCTCCTGGTTGGGGTGTTTTAAGAATTTCAATGTGAAAGAGAGTAGGATATGGGATAACAGAAGTCTCTCAGATTTGGCAGTTGGGTGTCTCTGCTGACTGCTGTCACAGCAGTTTCTGATCTTGATGGATGGAAACGCCCAGAGGATTAAAAGGAACATAGGAAATGAAGATGTGGGCAGAGAGTTGTAGCCACCTCTTAAAGGAATCTGGCTATGAAGAGAAAGCAAACAGTGAAGTGGGCTAGAAGAAGGCACAGAGACAAGGGAGTGGTTTTCAGCTTTTACGGTTCAAGGTTGGAGAGATCTCAACATGTTCGTAGACTACAGTGCAAGAGCTAGAAGAAGGAAGTTCAGTTTTCGGTAGTTGAGGTGAGGCAATTTGGATCAACCTCTGTATGAAAATTAGAAAAGTTAAACCAAAGTGATCTGCCTAAAGAGCTAACAAAAGCCAGAGAGAGGTTGAATATATGTGAGAGCAGGTGAGACCCTTCCTAGGACAGCCCTTGCCTCAGCCGCACAGAACTAGGCAGGTCTCCTGAAAAGCCAGGCTTTAACATGTCCACACATTTTGCTTTTTGTTCTCTATTACTTGAATGTCCTACTCCTCTTCAGCTGATGAACTCTTACTCACTTTTTAAAAGCCTTGATTTAAATATAACTTCCCTGTGATCTGTCTCTTCTGAGTTTTTACAGAACCTGAATAATATATTATGGCCTATGTTGTTCTGCAATGCCGGATTTATATAGACCTTGCCCTAGGCACTCTTCCAAGGAAGACGTGGTGGCTTACAGGTAGATACATACAGCATAGTACTTGATTTTATTTATTTATTTGTTCGTTTATTTAAAGATTTATTTATTTATTTGAGAGAGAGAGAGAGAATGAGAATGAGAATGAGAGAGAGTGCGAGCACACGCAGGAGAGGGGTAGAGGGAGAAACAGACTCCCAGCCAAGCAGGGAACCCGATGTGGAACTAGATCCCAGGATACTGAGCCATAGCCAGACACTTAACCGACTGAGCCACCCAGGTGCCTGTATTTTTTAAAGATTTTATGTATTTGAGAGAGAGACAGAGAGAAAACATGAGCAGGAGATAGGGGCAGGGAGAGGGAGAACCGAGTCCTCACTGAGCCCAGTGCCTGATGTGGGACTTAGTCCCAGGATCCTGAAATCATGACCTGAGCCGAAGTCAGACACTTAATGGATAAGTCTGACCTCGGTGCCCCAGTTCTTGATTTTTATAAAATTCATTGTTTGTTGAATTATTTGCTGATCACAGTCCTTGTCTTTTCTCCCTTTTACCTCATCTTAAAAGTAAACATTTCTTCTACAAAATGCTCCATCCATAGTCTTGCTAAAAGTATTTCAGAGTATTGAAATTATACCACAGCTAAGGTTATAGAAATTTGGGGTATATCTAGAAACAGAGGCACAGGGAATAGCTGGAGTGGGTAGGAAATCCTTGGCTACTTTCTGAATATCAAGGTTATAGTCCAAACCCCAGTCAATAAGGGAAGTGAGGGGCACCTGGGTGCCTCTGTGGGTTAAAGCCTCTGCCTTTGGCTCAGGTCATGATCCCAGGGTCCTGGGATCCAGCCCTACATCAAGCTCCCTGTTCAGTGGGGAGCCTGCTTCCCCCCCCCCCCCTCTCTCTCTGCCTGACTCTCTGCCTACTCGTGATCTCTGTCTGTCAAATAAATAAATTAAATCTTAAAAAAAATTAAGCGAAGTGAAGGATGGATAATTAGAAAATTGATTACCTGTACCATTTGAAAATTTCTATGATCAAGACTTAAATTTGGTAAGGCCTGTTGCTTTTGGCAGAAAACATTAATTCATTAAGATAAATAGTCCTTCAAGTTCTCAAGGTCTGAAAGAATGGTGTGAAATGTAGCCTAGTTTGTCACCTGCCATGTATGCAACCTGGTCTTGCAATTTTAATCCATGGAGAAGAAAATAGTCTCATCTTGTTAACTCGCTCAGAAATATTCCAGGCAGCAAATGAAGGATTTTGGTCTGAGAAAATGATCCTATCTTCCTTGGGAATAGTCAAGGGAAACAATAAAAATAAAATAGCAAGTTATAATATGGTATCTTTATCATTTTTTAAAACTTAAACCCGTTTGTAATTATTAACAGTTTATGCGTGAGTTTTTAAAATGTTTTTTCCCTACTGTATCCTTAGGTCAGTACATCATCAGATTCATAGCTGTGCTCAAAAATGTTTAACTGAATGAATAAGAGTAAATATATATGTTACTCTGTACTACTATTAAAGATCCTGAATTTAAACCATAAAGATGGAAGGATAAATCTTTTCCAAATGTACATATGTACATATGTATATACATATTACATACATATACATATTTGTACATATGTACATTTGGAAAACATTTATCCATATATATATATATTTATTTTTAACATAACATTTATCCTTATATATATATTTCTAATATTATTATAATGGGACATGTACTTTTGTTCTTACTTTTATTTTTGAATGCTTTTTACTTCCTCTAGTCCAAATTTTGAACATGGCAAGTTTCAAAGCTGAATTTTCAGTACTCCTCCAAAGTGGCGGGCTTCATTTGATACTTTGTTACCGCTGCCCATCTCTCAGACAACTCTGTCTTTCCATAGCTTCTCCTTTCTCTATAAGTTTTCTCAACACAATTCCTCAATAGCCTGACACTTCTATACCAATCACAGTCCTCTCCATTAAAATTTTATCTTTCTTCGTGACGAGCTTGTCTTTCCCTCCTTATTTATTATTAAAGTTTTAAATACCCAAAGGAAACCTGATTAATAATTTCTCAGACCTAAAAATCTGAGACTTAGAAAAAAAAATAGACTTCAGCTTGGTTATTTTCCCAAGACTTGTGAAGTACAATCCCAATTGCAAAATGAAATAAACTTTTCCACAATTTATACTGTCCAGACATCAAGGTATAATCTTTTAGTAATATAAATAGAAAATTCATTTTTCTGATTGGTGTGTAAACATTAGGCTACTTTTCTTCTGGCGCTGCAGGAGCTATACCAAGCTATTTGTCTTTTTAAGCTTTGCAAATGTAAAACATATTAATGTAGGTTACCTTAGTCTATTACAAATTCACCTCACTGTCTATTAACATATCTCAACTCTAACTCAATGGCACTTCTACCTGTATTATTCATTTTTCATTATCCCGTAATCCAGGGCTCTCTGCTAAGGCTCTATAAAACACAACTATTAGGGCCAAACTCAGGGATATCTGTCTGTTGGGACATGGATTAGACCATCAAGTTATTTCAGCAGGCTAAACCAACTGCCACTCAATTGTAGTGTGAATCTCCCACTAGTGCCTACCCCAGCCACAATCCATGATTAAAAATTTCCGTATTCATTTCAGATTGTCTCTAGCACCCACTTGAATTAACTTGCCAAGGTACTGTGCATTTTTAGTTTCTTAACCAATGAACCAGCAGCCCAGGTATCTTCCTGTATATTTTCATCCAAATGAGGCTTTACAAACATGAATTTCTCTAAAGGGAGTTCACGTTGAGCCGAGGACAAAAATCTCATGTTTTATCAATCTCAGGTCAGAATATCATATGTCAAAATCAATTGTCTTTCTTCTCACCTTTCTCCTTATTAAGGATTCTAGCAAAATATGTATGAGGTGAAACTATAGAACAAATATGGTAGCCTAAATTTTTTTAGTTTTAAAGTCCACTCAATGTCAGAGCAGAAAGTAACAAACTATAGGTTTGAGTTCTTGGAGTTTATTAGAGAACATTAAAATTACCCCCAGTAAATTGGAAAAACCTAACAGTCCCACAATCAAGGATGAGTTAAATAGATCATAACGCTTCCACTCACTAGAATGCTATATGATCATTAAAACTGATGATAAAAAGCCTATTTTTATTGACTTGGAAGGCAAGAAAGATGATTATAGAATATCTTCTTCATTGTGTGTATACATAAAGAAACTAAGGGAAATTATTAAGGGTGATTATTTGTAGGTTTGAAAATTTCAAGTAATTTTACTTTTTGTTTATTTTTCTGTTATTGTTTTTATTTCTATTTTTTTTTTATTAAAAATGAACACACAAATTCTTCTGCTTCCAGCTATTATGGAAAAACAGGGGCCAGATTTACCTTCTCTACTTATCTTAAATACTTGAAAAACTGGACAAAATGTATGCAGCAGTAGTTTTTAGACCTTGGGCAGCAGGCAGTGCAGGATAGTCATCCTTGATGGAAGGAAGACAAATGAGGTGAGCATCACTAAGTCTCCGCTAACTGCCTAGAGTAAGTTTCTAGGCTGAGGCACAGGAAGCGGGAACCTAATCTGAGCCGGGCGGTATCCCCCAAGTTGAGAATTTATGGAGTATGAGGTGATGAGAACTATCATGGCAGAATGCTAGAGAGAAGAGAGTGGCACAGAGAGTGAGCTCCCAAGATCTGCTCCCATCATCGCCTCGGTATGAGTAACCACTGGCTGTGAGGAAACTCCTTGAAGTCAAGGGCAGAATCATGAGAAAGGAGAAGAGTCCCACCAAGATGGAATTTTCTCTTTCTTTCAGTAACCAGAGTGGAAAAACTCACAGTGTACAGGTAGTGGTTTTAGTACTTAAAAGGATGTAGTTTCAGTAGTGGGGCAAATTAATGCTAGTTTAACAACTGCTCTTGTCTTGTCTATCAGAGCTTAGTAGCAAGATTGAGAAGGACCAATCTGTTTCTAGGTAACTGAACCTGAAACAAAGCCCAAAAATATTTAAAAGAGTTCAGTATCCAACAGAGTAAATTAACGATGTCTATTCAGAAATTATGAGACAACCAAAGAAGCAGGGGAAAAAAGTCTATAATGAAGATAAAATGCAATCATTAGAAGAGACACAGAAGTGGAAAACATGATAGAATTAGTAGACAAAAACATTTTTTAAAATTGCAAATATACTCCATGTGTTCACAAAAATAGAGGAAAATGTGTTAAGGGGAAATATAAAGATAAATAGAGATTCAAATTGAACTTTTAGAGTTGAAAACACAATGTCTACAATGAAAAATGCATTAGAGGAATTAATAGTTACTAAAGGTGATAATATGGAATTATTAAAAATACTCAATTCATTTGGAAGAAGCAGAAAAAGGAATAAAGAGAATAAAGAATAGCTCAAGAATAAATGGAAACTATGGCTGGATGGTAGATGAATACACAAATTCAAACTCAAGGTATATACTTCTTTATTTTTTTTTCATGACAGCATTATTTTTAAATTAATTTTTTAATTTTTTAATAAGTATATAATGTGTTTTTAGCCCCAGGGTACAGGTCTGTCAATAGTCAGGTTTACACACTTCACAGCAAAGTATATACTTAAAACACCTCAGTTAAGAGGTAGAGATGATCAGATTGGATTTTACAAAGTATGCCTGTAAAACACCCATTTTAATTATAAATAAATAGATTAAAAGCAAATGAATAGAAATGGATATACCATGCTAGCATTAATCAAAAGAAAGCTAAAATAGCTATAACAATATCATGTGAAGTAAATGTCAGAGTAAAGTATACTTCCAAAGATAAAGAAGATTACTTCATGGTGATAAAGGGATTGACTCATTAAGAAGTTTATGCACCTAGTAATACAGCTTGCAAATACCTAAAGCAAAACTGATATGACTGAAAGAAACAGGTGAACCTACAATTTTAGCCAATGATTTTTCTCAATAGTTGATGAGCCAAGTGGACAGAGAAACAAAAGAAACAGAAAACTTTAACAATATTAGCAAACAACTTATCCTAAATGACACTTACAGAACCCTATAACCACCAATAGCAGAAACACATTATTACCAAGTACATACAGAATGATTACCAAGATGTGCCATATTCTGATCCATGAAAATCTTTCAGTAAGTTGTAAAGTATTGAAATTATAAAAAGTATGTCTTCTGGTCAAGATGGAATTAAATGAAATTCAGTAACAGATAGATATCTGGTAAGTTCAAATATTTGGAAAACAAACAACATACTCCTTAATAGCCTAAAAGTCAAAGGAAATTAGAATGTGTTTTGAATTGAATGTAAATTGAAGTATTACACAAAAAATACTGGGAATGCAGTTACTCAGTACTTAAAGGAACTTCATTAAATGCTTATATTAGAAATGTAACAATTTAAATCAGTGACCTCTATATCCCATATGAACACAGACATATATTTTAACAAGATTTTAATGAACAAATTGCAACAATATGTGAACAGATAATATATCATGACCAAGAAGAGGTTATCTCAGAAATGCAAGGTTGATTCAATATGTGATTCATCATATTAACAGGCTAACACAATGTAATTCACCATATCAAGAGCTGAAGGAAGAAAAATTGCATGATCATAATGAGTGTAAAAAAAAGCATTTGACACAATCCAACATTGATTTATAACAACAACAACAACAACAATAACAACAAACTCTCAGCAAACAAGAAAGAAAGGGGAATTTCCTGGATCTGATAAAGAGAATCTAGGAAAAACCTATAGCTACATTATACTTCATGGAGAAAGCCTGGATGCTTTCCCTAAAAGACTGAGAATTAGTTGATGTGTCTTCGTACCATTTTTATTCTATAGCATCCTGCTGGTTCAGTGCAGCAAGGCAAGCAAAATAAGTAAGAAGTATCCATATTGGAAAGTAAGAAATAAATTGCATTTCCATTTACTATCCACAAACAAACAGAAATTGAAATTAAAGAAACAATACCATCAAAAAATAGAAAATACTTAGGGATAAGCTTACAAGAGATTTGTATCACATGGACAAGCTAAATCTAAAAATTTCATGGTGAAACAGAAAAGACCAAAATGAGTAGAACGATAGAGCATGTTCATTGGTCAGAAGACTCATGTCCTAGAATATCAGCTTTACCCAGATGGATCCACAGATTTAACACGATTTCAATCCAGATCCACGTATACTTTCTGAAGAAATTCACAGGCTGACTCTAAAATTTACAAGTAAATGCAAAGTGTTTAGACCAGCCAAAACAGTTTTGAAAAAAAGAACAAAGAACTAATGCTACCTGACTTCAAGATTTGTTATAAAGCCAACAGTAATCAAGACAATGTTGTATTGGCATAAAGATATTCACTAGATCAGTGGAAAAGAAAACAATCAGATGTAGACCCATACATACAAAGACAATTAATTTTCAAAACTAGTGCCAAGGTCAATTGCACTACTGCGTATTTACCACAAGCATACAGATGTAGTGAAAAGAATGTCCGTATGTACTCCAATGTTCATAGCAACAATGTTCAGGAGAGCCGAACTGTGGAAAGAGTCAAGATACCCTTCAACAGACGAATGGGTAAAGAAGATGTGGTCCATATACACAATGGAATATTACACAGCCATCAGAAAGGAGGAATACCCAACTTTGGTATCAACATGAACGGGACTGGAGGAGATTATGCTGAGTGAAATAAGCCAAACAGAGAGAGTCAATTATCATATGGTTTCACTTACTTGTGGAACATAAGGACTAACATAGAGAACATTAGGAGAAGGAAAGGGAAAGTGAAGAGGGGGAAATTGAAGGGGGAGATGCACCTGGAGAGACTGTGGACCCTGAGAAATAAACTGAGGGTTTCAGAGGAGAGGAGGGTGGGGGAGATGGGCGAGCCCAGCCCAGTGGTGAGTATTAAGGAGGGCACGGATTACATGGAGCACTGATGTTAGATGAAAACAATGAATCTTAGAACACTACATCAAAAACTAATGATGTATTAAATGGTCCTAACATAATACAATTAAAAATAAATAAATAAATAAAACACAAGTGCAAAGCCAATTCAATAGAGGAAGGGTTATCTCTTCAATAAATGGTGCTAGAACAATTAGGTCTCCATATGCAAAATATGAATCTTGCTCCTTTCTTTACACTGTACACGGAAATTCACTCAAAATAGATCGTAGACCTTAATGATAGAAATAAAACTATAAAACTTGTGTAAGAAAAAAGAGGAGACAATTAATGATCTTGGTTTTGGTAAAGATTTCTTAAATATGGCACAAAACTCCCACAAACTATAAATCAGGCTTTATCAGAATGAAAAAGTTTGACTTAAGACAAATAATACCAAAAAATGGGTAATGTTTTGAACAGATACTTCACGAAGGGGATTATAAGTGAAAAGATGGTTAATCTCATCAGTCATTAGGGGAATGAAGATTAGGATTACCATGAAGTATTGTTACCTTAAGATGAAAAATATGCTGGTGGGCCGAATTCTTCGATGACAACCAAGGGCCCTTCCTTACCCTTGCATATAATATAATATAATATAATATAATATAATATAATATAATATAAATAATATAATATAATGCTCTTTTATAATCTCCTCCCCTCATGTGTGGGTAGAAGCTATGACTATGCTGAAATATAATACTTCTGGGAAAAGGACTTCTGTGAATGTGATTAAGTTCCCAAGGCAGTTGACCTCATGACAGGTAGAATGTCTATCTGGAGTGGCCTGACCAAAGTGCATTGGCCTAAACCCTTTATATCTGGCTCTAGAGGTCACTACGGGGAAAGTTGGAGAGATCAGAAGCTAGAGAGGGATTCCATGCACAGTGGCAGCTTTGAAGAGGGAATGCAGCCACATGTCAAGAATGTGGGCAGCTTGAGGAGTTCAGAGCAGCTCATGGCTGACAATCAGCAAGGAAGTGGGGAGTTCTCTCCTGCCTCCTACGAGGAGGAACTGAATTCTGCCGCACACCCCGCACCTAGAAGAGGACTTGAGCACTATATCAGAATGCGGGTGGATGTCATCTTGATTTGAGCCTTGTGAGAATGTGAGAAGGGAATCCAGCCACACTGGGCCTGAACTTCTGACCTACAGGACTGTGAGTTAGTAAGTGTATGTTATTCTAAGCAGCTAAGTTTATGGAAACCTGTGACCCTGCAATAGAAAACGAATCCAATGACTACTACATATGCCTGCGGAGATCCAAAAGAAGAACCCTTGTGCACTGCTGCTAGGAATCCAGAATGCACAACCACTCAGGAAGACAGCCTGGCAGGTTCTTAAAAAGTTAAACATCCTCCTACCAGAAGACACAGCTAATCTACTCCTCATATATACCCAAGAGAAACGAAAACATATGTCATACAAAGACTTGCGTGCAAATGTTCACTGCACATTTATTTCTAATTGGCAAAAACTGGGAACAACTGAAATGTTTATCAGCAGGTTAATGGAAGAACACACTGCAGTGTAAAAGACGACTCAGGAATAAAACTGAGGGAGATGCAACCACACAGAAGAATCTCCAGTCATTTTTCTGAGTAGTGTACTATCTACATATGTATTATTTGATTCCATTTATGTAAAATCCTGGAAAATAAAAATCTAGAATAAAAATCTGTAATGGAATTTGTTGTCCAGAGGCAGTTAAGGAAAACAGAAGTGGATTACACTGGAGAAGGAAGAAACTTTTGGGAATGAAGGGTAAGTTCATTATCGTGATTATGGTGATTATTTTGTGGGCATAGATATATACCAAAGTTCATCAAATTGTACACTTTACATAATTATGGCTTATTGTATGACAATTACACTTCAATAAAGCTGTAATGAAAAGGAAGACAGATATTAACTATAAAATAAAATACAAATAAAAGGGGATAATTTCATGGTGTTCTATTCCATTTCCAGCTCTGTGTCTAGTTGTGTGAGCTTAGGTAAGTAACATTCTCTCTGGTCTCAATAGACTTTTCTGTAAAATGGGTTGGTCATAGAAGATATTTAAGATCTTTCCTATCAATCTGTAATAACAATAGCTATCTTTTACTGTATGTTTATAGAATCCCAAATGCTGTACTCCCTTTTCTGTCATCAGATCGGACTTAGTGAAATCAGTGACTTCTCCAAGATGGAGAAATGAGGAAGTGTAAGATCTAAGGGGTCAAAGGGTTCTGCTTGAGTGGACAGCCTGTGCTCTCAGCCAGTCTGCTCTACATCGGTACGTGCAATTTTTCTGACCAGGACTCACTGCTGGATAATCTTCCGTGCTGTGTAACTTTGATATGTTCCACTCCCTATCACTTGACCTTCCAGTCCTCCTCCTACTTGCTGTCTTTCCCCATGCTTTAACATCCAGTGTAGATAATTTGTCATGTGACTCGTGCAACTTAACGGCACAGCTCTTAATAATGCTAATGGGAGTCATCGAGCAGAACTGTATCCATTGTGCTGAGAATTTATACCAGATACAATTTCATCACTAACATAACAGCTCACAAATTACAAGGGTTCAATATAATTCTGAACCTTACTTTTTATTTTCTGTCATTGCCTTTTCACTCAAGAAGAAAAATAGAAGGGAAAAAAATCCATTGTCTATAGGAGAATGCATAATTTCTTCTCTTATAGAATTTAACTTCACTTGAAAGAAGGCATAGTACAAATTCCCAAAGGGACCTCTCACCGGAGAGATCAGTTGTGAGCCTTCTCTTTGACTTGCATATATTTCTCAAGAGAGCGCATACGTATTCTATATAATCGCATGAAAAATACTATGCTAATTAATTAATTCATTAATTTAGCTTATGAAACAGAAGAAAATAGGCTCATCAGAAAATTTCACTACCACCAATCAGTCCTGGACCTTCTTCCTGTCTTAAGTGGGCATAGCCGCTGCTGAATTTGTAGTCGCCCGGAGAGTGAGCTGATTAACAATAATCTGCTTGGCTTTAGAGCAATACTCGTTCTTTATTCACACCGTGGCTTACACTCTTTATGTAGGGTCCAAAATCAGGACGTCAGGAGGTATGTGGAAGAACCGACTGCCAAACGTGTTCCCTAGAAACAGCCCAGGATGCGGGAACAAACCAGATCTGATGGCGCTCTGTCTCGACGGCTCACGTTTCTTCTACCTACATTTTGTCTTTCTTGTTCGATCGTGTAGATTCTCCTAGTTCTTCGTTTCCTAGAAATGAGACACTAAAGAAATTCTGAGGCCAAGGGGCCAGGCCTCCTGTCTTTTACTTCCGTGGTTCCGTGCGTTCCAGCTTAGTCTTGGAAGCAGTCCAGGGAGACAGCTGGAAAGACTGTGCCCCGCTCTCCCCCGTGTGCTCGTCCGCAGCTACCTTGAATCAGATGCATGAGGCAAGCCATGCTGGAAAGCCTTTGTAAGAAACACATTTAGCTTAATCTCACTGTTTTTTGATGTTGGGAAGCATATTTCCTTTTTTTTTTTTTTTAAATTTATAAATAAAGTTTATCAAGGTACATTTGACAAGCAGTGAAGCCCGCACATTCGAAGCGTGCGGTGAGTTTTGACTTATGCACAGGTGATCACAGGCATGATAATGAACTCCGCAGTTGCCCTTTAGGACTTGTCCCCAGCCCAGCTTCCAGCCTCCGCTCCTGTGTGATAAGATCCTTACCCCGGTCACCTGCTGGTCGGACTTAACCCGCAAATGTATTCTGTTTGATTATTCCACAGCATTGAAATTTGTAAGTCAGTCTTCAAAAATGAAGACCTGGTAGATTTCACGGAAAATCCAGATTTCTGTTTTTTTTTTTTTTTTTTTAAATCCCAAACTCTGGCAAGCCGGGCGGCACTTGAGTTGGCAGCCACGCGTTCGTCGCAGCTGCGCGCTGCCAGCCTCTCCTGACGAGCGCATGTTGGGGGGCTGGCATAGTCCCCGCAGGGCTTGCTGATGTCCCGCTTCCGAATTCACCACCCCTGCCTCTCCGTGTGCCCTTCCCCGGACACAAGGCCCCATCCGTCTCCCAAACTTCTGAAATTTTTCTTTCTGTGCCCTTATTCTTGCAAAGAGCTCTGCGGCTCTCTGCCTGGGTAGGCGACAGTGAGCTCTGGAGCCCGGCTTGTCCGTCTGTACGTCTCGGCGAGCTGCATGCGGTGCTCCTTGCTCTGTGCTCCTGCAGCATTTTCCTCGCCCTTACGGAATGCAGCATGTGGTTAGTCGTCTGCACAGGTGGCCCTCCTGGGAGACGGTGAGCGCCTCAAATCCACAACAGACAGTTTGCGTCCTTTGGTCCTCGGCCTCTAGTCCAGTGCCCTACACAAGGCAAGAACCTGAAATACAATTTTTAAATGTAAAATTCAATTGATTCTTAAAAACACAATGCATTTATTCTATTGAGGAGAAAAAAATCCCATGAACTTAATGCTAAATTAAAAAAAAAAAACCACAACCAAAACATTTATCTATAATTCTAATAAAAATATATTTATTATATATTTGTTTATTAGTCTATTAACATATTCTAAAATAGCATATTTAATCAATATATATTAATTCAAGTATATTTGAGTGTGTGTATATATATATTTTTTTAAATTTTTTTTTTTTTTTTTTTTTACATTTTTGTTGCCTGTTGACTGAGTTAGGTATAATAGCCATGAGTCTAACATGGGGGATCCTTGAAACAAAGACTATCTGGCTCATGGGTAGAATGTTATGCAATTTAATGTTTCACATTTTGGAAAGTACACCTTCCTGCTTACACATATGATTGGTCCTTTTACCTATGAGCACAAAAGGTTATATATAATATTATAATATATAATATATATATATAAAACTTTTCTCTATATATAGTTCTATGTATACATATATGTATATATAGAACTTCTTATTCAGGAAGTTTCCTAAACATATGCAACATTAAAAAAATTAAAAATTTTTTCTAGCATATTTTCTTCACATTTTGGTGACTTTGTGACTAGAATCCATCCTATTTATGACCAGAAGACATCATATGTCTGTAGGGTCACATTAAAAAAAAGAGAGAGAGAGAGAAAAAATGATGAAAATCTTCATGCTGTACATCTTTCTTTAGATAAAATATATCGGAGTTCAGTGCCATTTTTTGATAGCAAGAATGAAAAACAGAAAAAAAAAACAAAAACCTGGCTTCTGTTTTTAACTTGATTATTTTTTTTTAAGATTTTATTTATTTATTTGACAGAGAGAAAGAGATCACAAGTAGGCAGAGAGGCAGAAGGAGAGAGAGGAGGAAGAAGCAGGCTCCCTGCTGAGCAGAGAACCCTAGATGGGGCTGGATCCCAAGACCCTGGGATCATGACCTGAGCCAAAGGCAGAGGCTTAACCCTCTGAGCCACCCAGGTGCCCCTCAACTTGATTCTTTTTAAGGAGGCATTTTGTGAATGTCTTCTGTGTTCAAAAATCTCCATAAGCACTGGGGAAAATAAAGAAATGAATAATACCTAGTACATCTACTCAAGGGTCTCACAATGTAGTAGGAGCAACTGGAAAGAATATATAAATATTTTGGATAGTAGAAATGGTTCAAATAAAAGCCAAGAGATTGGGACATCAGCCAATGTATTTATATGATAGTCAAATATACTACTCCTGCCTGAAACATGTGCTGGGATCGGGAGGGAATATGTGAAGCTAGAGGTTGGGAAATAAGATATGACATTGCTGAAAATTTAAACATCAGATTTGAGGATGTTTGGATTTGTATTGTATGTAGATAATAGGGAGCCATACAATATTGTACAGTTAGGGTTCAGATTGGAAATGAGTATTTGTGTCAGGGTATCAGTTCAGGATTAATAAATAGAATTTTAAGGTTTAAGTAAGATTTGACTTCTTTCTCTCTCTTTGTCAAATGTTTACTGAAGATACCAAGGGTACTTTTAAATTAGTAGCAGGGTACTGAAGACCCATGGAAAATGAGCCATCTCTATAGTCTGGAAAATGCAGTCCCCTGTGATAATTTTGAAACATGTTTGGGGTTTATGTGGCCAGATGATGCTGAGTACATTTTATTACTTGAACAAATTTTGTTACATTTATTATAAAATTTGTTACATTTGATCTGGAATAAAAAACTGTTCCAACCTGGTAACCTCTGAGCCACTGAAGGTGTAAACCGTTATCCTGACTACTTCAATGAATCAGGCTGTATTTTAAAAAACCGAGCTATGAATCCAGTAGCCGGCAAGAGAAAGCACAGCTAAGACCCACAAGGTGACTGCATTAAGAATTTTTTCCTGTCTTCTTTGCTACTCTGATGGATGATAATAATTTCCTTTTTCCCTGCTGATTTTAAATGTATGCTTTCTTCTACCAGTGTGTGAATGTTTTCAGAGTTTTTCTCAGCTGAGCCTTGATAAAATTATCCTTCGGAGGTGGGAGATAGAGCTCTCTGCCTTCATCCCTTGGGGATGGACTTCAGGGATTGGCTTCTGCCCAACTCATAACACAAGGCAAAGAACCAGGCTTGAGACTGTCTTAGCAAAGCTGGATATTCCCTTATAAAAGCACGGAACCCAGAGCCATAGTCAAGAACCAAAAGGGTAAGCGGAAGACAACAGTTCCTACTGAGGAGGCACTGGGGCAGATCAGGAATCCAACGACTGCAGAGCCTGATGGCCCATGTGGGGGTAGACACTCACCACCTTGATGTGCCATTCTTCTGGGAACCAAGGCCAAGCAAGGGATCTCCCTGGGTGCAATTTTTCTGAGAGCAGCTAGGCCACCCTTTCAAGTCCATGTTGTTCACACCTGTCCAGATGGACCTGCCCATGCTCATTGTGATGAAGTCAAACCAAAACATCACTGTGTTCTCTGGTTGAGAAGGCATGTGTAAAGCTGGGGTCCGCAAAGGAGCGGGAAGACAAAGATGACTTTGCAGAAGGTTTAACTATCTGAGGAGTGGGAATTTTTATTGCAAATAGGTAATAGGGAACCATTAAATGTTGTAGGGTCTTCCATCCCCAAGGTGTGTATGTTTCCTAATTCAGATTGTTTTCTTTTGAATCAAAGGTCATGTTTGTGACATAGTCTTAGATGGATAATTAAGGATGGGGTCTGCTCTAAGCCCTTGGCTGGGTCATGTGCAACAGCAGCAGAGTAGGAAACAAGACATTTAGAGAATAATAAAAGAGAGCTCTGCCCTTCTGCCAACAGTCTATCTCTTGTCCTCGTAGTTACCAAGCAGAATATCACTGACAGATGGCAATGGAGAGATGTCTGCCTAGATACACTGGCAATCTCATGCTGCACGGAAGAACTTTCTAGAAAACAACTGTTTGAACTTCTAGTTGGAAAAGTTTGAATACTTATGAATACAATTATGTAACTGAAAAAACCATGAGCTGAACCTGCTCACAATGATAATTTGAGGTTTAATTAATTAATGACTAAAGTACTTTGGAAACACAAAGGACTATATAAATGCTAAATATTATTAAATGTTAATAGCCACGTTCTCGAATAACACTGATATTAATTTAAATTCCTAAACCTTATTATCAGAATGAAATGCATGCTAATGAGGCTTTCCTAATAAATATTTTGTTTATGATGTATCTGGAGTAGTATTACTTATCTTGCTAGAGCAAGGATAAATTACAGCACATGGCAAAAGGGTTGCTGCCTTTTCTTCATTATAATTAAAATGGAAATGTAGCGAAATATAATGAATACATTAGGTAAGAAAATTGGTGTTGGAACTGTTGAGGTTCGCTTTATTACCCAGCCAATGATTCCATTTCTTCTTCAAGTGGTGGTTCTAGTACTTCGTCAACTTTTGTCTTCTTAGCCTCTCCTAACAGGACTAAAGAAGCATATTTTAATTTAAAACAAACTGGATTAAAATAAAAATTTTCAGTCTGAAAAGCTCATGCCATCTTTGAGATCACTGGAGATATCCTGGGATGCTTTCAGTCAAGCCCAGGGATTCCTTTTCCTGCTGCTTCTGCTTGAGACAACCAACAAGTCACTATCATTGCTACACAGAGGCGGGCTTGCTTTGCTTTTCATTTCATGCATTGACTGAGTCATAATACCAGAGCTTGCTTCTTGGGGCATTGAATCATTTGTGTTTCAATTAGTGAGGACCTGAGTGAAATTCTCAGGTAGAATGTATTCATACATTTATTTATACACACACACCCCCAACTGCCTCAGCTGCTTATAATTAGAACAGAGTTGGCTTAGTCTGAACTACCTTGAAGTATAGAAATCTGAAATTACACATACTCTAGAATCATAGGAAACAGAAAACTTCTCTTTTTTTTTTCTTTTTAAAGATTTTTTTTTCCCTAATTTGACAGAGAGAGAGACAGAAAGAGAAGGAACAAAGCAGTGGGAGAGGGAGAAGCAGGATTCCAGCAGAGCAGGGAGTGGGATGAGGGATCCCAGGATCCTGGGATCATGACCTGAGCGGAAAGCAGACACTTAACAACTGAGCCACCCAGATGCCCTGGAAAACTCTTCTTTTAATTTCCTGCATACTAGTTGGGTGCTGTACTTTACAGGCATAATTATTTCAATCTCCATGAAAACTCTTGAGGCAGGTGATATTATTCCCATTTCTTAAAAGCCCAATTCTACATATTTATTTAGTTTGATGGCACTAAAAAGTTTTAACAGCCTGACTTTGAAAATAAATAATTACGTTCTTTAGCTTTGCTTTAGAACAAGCCATTTATAATATAGAATAATGTAATTTTTTATTGGCTTGTGAAGATACTTTATCAATTAAGGATAACAAGCCAACAAGCCCTCACTATAATTTTTAGGCAAATCCTTTTTTCTGCTAATTTTTAAATTGTCCAAATTTAAGTTTTTAAAAAGCGTATCGTATGGCATATTTGGCTCTATTTTCCATTGGGATCTTTTCCATTGTTTCTGAGTTAGTAAGCCTTTCCCCATCCAAAGACCAATAATCTATTCAAAGATAATTTCTTCTCCTAGCACTTTAATTCCTTGAAATTGTTTAAAGAAAAAATATTTTTTCTCTTTCTTTTTCACACTTAACTCAGAAATCTAATTGAAATTTATTACTGTATATAGCATAAGACCCAGCTCCAAATAAAACTTTTTCCTTCAAAGGATTAACCATTATTTCTAGAATTTATATAAGGCATGATTAGAGCTTAGGGGGAAAAAAAAAGTCAGTCTTATCTATGTAACAATAATTGTGTATAGTGTCTCTACATTTTTATAGCAAAGAAAACTTTGCACTAAAGCAAAATGATACTGTACATGGTTTCTCAGGCTTGGGATGTTTTGGCTGAACCTCACGAGGGGCAGAAAACTATGTTTTCAAGTCATTAGCTTGAATATTTTGAATTCCTTGGGTGTGGAGAGTAGAAATGGCTGGCCCAAAACACCAAGAACCTTGGTCTTGTAGATGCTCCTATTATTTTTTTCCCCCCCCAAAAGACTTAAAGTTGCAGACTGGGGTAGACAGCCCAGGAAAGCCTCCAGACAACATGCCAGCAATGTATCAACCCGGGATGGGGCTGCGGTTTGGATGATCTTCACATCAAATACCACTTAATGCGGCCAGAATATTGGCTACAGTCTAGTCATATAGGAAATGGACTCCTGTTGCCTAATTGATTTTTTTTTCCCCAAACAGTGGCAATTTTAAGGCATTTAAGTAATAGCTTTGCTGTGGAACTTAGAAAGAAATGCTGATTTCTGGAAATACTACTCAGAGGAAATGAAGAAGAAATTAATGTGCCTCGTATCCTGCATCTAGCAATGCTGATAACGGCTAGCATGAGCTCAAGCCTGCTCTGTGCACACACTGCACATTTAACAGGTAGTTTCCCATTCAGCATTCATCATAATCCCACAAAGGGATGACTGCTATCACTTAGAATAATTTGTTCTCACCCACCTAGGAAGTAGGGAAGTAAGGATTTGAGTTTGATTCCAGAGTCTATAGAGTTAATCACTGTTTATTACTTATTGAAAGTAGGTACAATGAGTATTTGATAAGATTTCAAGTAAATGAATGAACGAATGAACTAAGCTACTTACTGAGGAAGTGTATAAAATAACATTGTTGTAAGTTTTCAAGAACTACAAAATTATAATTACCAGAGAAGGATTTATTCATTTAGTATCTATAAAATCTATTTCAACAGTTTTTAAAAGTGAAAAGAAATTTAGTAGCTAGTGAAAACACATCTTTGTGTGATAGGCCATTGAATAAACAGAAAGTAACATTTCCCAGAAAGGAATATATACTATCCTCATAGCTTAATAACATCAGTTATAAAGAAAATAATTGAATTTCATCTGCCCTTTGACAGATTTTTAAAATATAGATAATGAAAAGCTACATATTGTGAAAAACTGAAACTGCCCTAATGAATGGCCAGTGAAACTTAGCTCCTCAAAAGAGATGATCATGTTTATTGGGTTTGCTCTATTACATTTACATACACATTAAAAGAAGTGAAGAATGCTAGAGAAATACAACCTAAAAAATGTTAATGGAAATGGATTATGTATAATCATGCAAATATAAATGGGAAAATTAATTTAAAAAGTGGAAGAATAAAAATTTTAAGAAAATCTGTATCATTCTCTATAATGTACCTATTTTCAGTTTCTACTTAACAGAAAATAATATGTAAACAATAATATGTAAACAAAAAATAGTTAATGCATTCCACAGATAAATATTGAAGTTACTGCTATTTGTATCATCTTAAACAAACACTTTCAAAAAAAGAACATAAAAGTAGTATAAATCATATGATGTCATCACAATCTCATAAATTCAAATATTTAGAAAGCATATAAATTTCACATTGTAAAAATTATTTGGAAAACTAAAACATAGAAAGGAAACGAGGAGACATTATTCTACTGTTTATCTGTCTAAAAACTTAGACATCAGAGAAGGGTGGATTGGCCATCAGGAAAAATACTGTTACGCTGAAAAGAAATAAAAAAATTTTAAAAAAATTTTTAAAAATTAAAAAAAAAAGCATAAGTAAATCTGAAGACACATTTAACTGACCAGCATGGTTAGTGACACTAGACAAAGAATATAGATACAGGCAACATCTTTTTTAATATTTATTTATTTATTTGACAGAGAGATCACAAGTAGGCAGAGAGGCAGGCAGAGAGAGAGGAGGAAGCGGCTCCGGGCTCAATCCCAGGACCCTGAGATCATGACGTGAGCCGAAGGCAGAGGCTTAACCCACTGAACCACCCAGGTGCCCAATACAGGCAACATCTTAAAGATTGAAACCATCAAGACAAATAATGACAGATAATCCCAACAAGATGATGATCAGTGATGCCAACCATCAGATTATCAAGAAAGTAAAAGTAGAATAGAGGTCTCAACATACTGACTGAGGCCTTTAAGCAGGGCAAAAGCAAAGTGTTTTTCCATATTAACATTCTATTTTTCTCAACATATGGCACATTGAAGAAGTCACAAAACTCTATGTTACATGGGGAGAAAGATAGAGTGTTTAAGCAATTGTCATGTTATTAAAATCTTGGCCAAATCCTTCTCTATGTTTTTTTTTTTTTTTAATGCCTCCTAAAATGTATGCAATGGAAATGTGGTTTTGGTGATTATTTAAAAGGGTAAGTATGTCTCCTTGTATAAATTATTAGTCTTTAACCACCTTATAAAGAAAATTGCACAGGTTAACTCTAAACTTGAGGTTTAAAAACCTTAACCTAAACCAAAAATACTTACAGCCCTTTACAGAAAGCTTGCTGACTCCTACTTTAGACCACAGAAGCATAACACTGTCAAGATTTTTCTTAAATGTCAACTCTAGGAAGAGTAAAGAAGACAGCTTTAAGATCTCATCTGTCTCTGTTGATTTTTGCAACTCTTAGGAGAATGGAAGTCTGATGGCTATAAAGTAAGTTCATCAGTTCCAATGTAGACTGGAAACAAAAGCTGGGGAAGAAAAACACAAGGTATTTTACCAAGATGGACGTGTCCTCACTAATCAATGCCCCATTACAATAAGAATTAAATAGAATATCATCTTTGGTTTGGAGGCATTTATTCAATTTGGGCCAACTATGTTTAGAGAGGCTGAAACATGGAGGGTAGTGTCAGAATATCTGGGGAAATGTCAGAACAACAACAACAACAACAAAATCAAGCTGTGAAACTGACAAAAGACACAGAGTGTTGTTGGGAGTCAGCACAAGACACTAGAAGATTGAAGATGGTTGCTGATTAGAGAGGCCTGAACCAGGCTCCCTGCTAAACGCTATAGGAAGCGCTCATGCTCCTCATCTCCACCATGGCCCCAAGCTCCCCAGGGATGCGTTTTGACACTCAGGCATCTGTGAATAGCATGGGTGCCGTTAGGAGAAACTACAGGTTCTACACTTCCATGCTGAAAGACCTAAAATCTTCTATTTAAAATATCAACGTCTAAAAGTATTTGGAGCAACATATGTGAATTGAAGAGAAACTAAATAATCTATCTTCTGGGAAATGCCCAAGAAAATTAAAGGGAATTCAGGGAGCTGGCTTGAATTTTAGTCTCTCTTTTCCCACATCGGCCTTGAATATCTACTCTTAGAAGCTGGTGCTTCTTGGTTGAGAAGAAAACATACTCATGATTTCTTTCTTTTGAAGGTTTTTATATAATCACATTCATAGGGCTGTAGAGGAGAAAGTAGATGGTTTCTTATCATCTCTTCCAGACAAGGCCAGCTACAGAACTTTCAAGACTCAGTGCAAAATGACAATGCGGGGTCCCTTGTTCAGAAAAGAAGAAAAAAGTGCCATTAGAGGTCCTAAAATACACAGCTTTTTCCTTTCTTCCATGATCCTTCTCACAACGTGCCATGGCATTTTTATTTGTTATTTAATGTTTTTCTAAGTGGTGAAAAATTAGAATGTTAAATCATTGTCATGTACTGTCTATCTTTGTGTTGTGTATTACCAGTTTTAAATGCAAACATTAGAGCATTTAACTAGTATGTGGAATCACTGAAATTACAAAAATCATACACGCACATGTATTTTGGTCTTACCGGAACAGTAGAAATTCTTCAACAAACTAAATCAAAACTCTTTGATATGTGCATATTCTCACAACACTCTCCCTTCAGGTCGCTGATGAGTGAGGGAGGATGGAAAAGGAAGGGAACCATGGTCTGCCCTACTTTCCCTGGTCCTTCTATGTCATCATACATGGTCGGCCAAGAGAGGGAGTTAACGTGTGTGAGAAAGAACGAAATGCAGATCCTTTGTCCTTCATGTTTCTTAAAGACCACTCTCACCTTCTTTCTGCACCGAAGCAAGCTGTTTGCAAATGAAAAGAGCGGCTCTCATAATAGGCAGCACCCCTACGTTCGTAGTAGTGGACACAGCAGGCTGACTTTGCACTCATACTAGTCCCAGTCAACTCTACGCACCGTGGATCCACTGAAATTCTGTGCTTATGGGATCCTGGGAATGCTCAACCACAGACACGGCTATTGCCTCATCTTCCCAGCTTGTGTGCCTGCTGCATTATCCCATCCAATTTCACCTACAAAACACCAGATCAGAGATAAAATTAGTAAGGTTTCTGGAATAGCACCAGCAGAGCATTAAACCACGTGGGGTCCTTTTAAGGGAAGGCCCGAGCCTCAGTACGGGCCACTTACCCTTGAAGCCAGCTTTGCTTCCAGTGTTTGGAGAGAAGCTTCCATGTATCAGCTCATGAACCCTCATCTCCAGGAGCAGCTGGCAGCGGGGAGGAGCTCATCAGACAGTGACATCCGATCTGCTCTAAGCCCCTCCTTGCTAGTGCTAGGTTCTGTCTTCTCCACATCCTGCTCTAGTCCTGACACTATACAGTCTCCCACAGGCTCACAGTTGTCCCTCTGTTCAGTCCTAGTGGCTCCTCAGTGGAACCTGACCTTCTTAAATGTCATTTTTTTCTTCCTCAACTGGTTCTGTTCAGGATGAGACCGGGTGTCATGAATCTCCAGCAGTCAAGAACAAACTATATTTCTTTGTCCTTAGGCATTTGGTTACTCCAAAGAGGGCCACAGCTCCAGGCTCGCCCCTGTAAACCACCATACAAGCACTGCATCACTCCTGCCTCAGTGGGCCCTCATCCTACCGGATCGTGGTGCTGCTATTGTGAACACACACATGCCCTGGCATGCACAAGGACTCAGCGCTCAGATGACAAAGCCTATGGAGGTGGATACGCCCAAGCCAGGCTCAAGGTCCCATGGCCCCGTAGTGAGGTAGTCAGAATATGTACTCTTGTCCTCGAGTGACCGCCAAGCAGCCATGCCTGGTTCATTTGTATCAGATACAATCACAGGCTTCCAACTGCATCTGAATGTCTCATAACATTGCTCCTCCTGGGCTCTCAGTGTCTAGGATTTATCCACACTCTCACTTCTTTCTTACCGGGGATAAGAATATGCCGTCCCCCAATATGCCACTTGGGCAGAAGGGTTATTTTGAGCTGGAAGCAAATGAAAATCAATAGATACAGAAAGACACCTTTCCTGAGCTTCTCTTATTTGATGAAAAGAAGAAACCTCAGAAAAATGGGGACGACCATAAATCTCCTCTCCTGGGGAAGTTCCCTTGCTGTGGGGGAAATAAGAGGAAGTTGGCATCAAGATGGACCCACACAGCAAATTCTCTAGTTTCCCTCATACAGTTACCTTTCCGCAGTGTGCCACACCTGGAAGCCTAAAACCTCTCTTTTGTCTTATCACTTCTCTACAAATTTATTGTTCTTTGCAAAAATGCTACAGAAGAGCACCTGGGTGGCTCAGTGGGTTAAAGCCTCTGCCTTCAGCTCCGGTCATAATCCTAGGATCCTGAGATCAAGCCCCACATCGGACTCCCTGCTCAGTGGGGAGCCCACTTCTTTCTCTCTCTCTGCCTGCCTCTCTGCTTACTTGTGATCTCTGTCAAATAAATAAATAAAATATTAAAAAAAAAAAAAAAAAAAAGCTACAGAATCTTAAGTTCTAACCATGCCTCTGACTTGGACACCATGAGGTTTCTCCAGCATGATGTACCATACCTGTTAGTCAACTTTCGTTTTTCTCTTATTAATCTGTCCTTCAGGAGTCTAATTTTACGGGCCCCAGCTAGAGAGCCCAGCATGGCAGAAAGAAAAGGAATCTCTCCCTCATTCAATCTCCCCAAATCACCGAAACTAGTGCCTTTTAAAACACCCGTGTGCAAGTATGAGCCTGTGCCAGGGCCCAGAATGAGCAAGAGGATCTGCACTCTGAAATGTTGGTTGAATTATCCAACAATGTCCTGATGATCACAAATCTGTCTTCTCTGAGTCTCCTACCTTAGGTCTTCTTTACTCATCCACTCTGTGATCCACATGCGTCCCCCTGGTGTCCTCTCATGACGGGGAACGGATCTGAGGGCAACACCGGAAGCCGCGCCCTTGGTGAGATTGCTTTGAGGTCTCAAGTTTTGATCTTACAAATTCATGTGAATTTTGCATTTTATCCATAAATCATTCCAATTTGTTTTACTATAGATCTACTTTAATTAGCCTTGTTAAATTACTTAACTTTCCTCTCCAACTTTTCAGGAAATGTGATCCTCATAATTATTCTAGGGCTTCCCATAGTACGCCTTCCTGATTTGTCAAGGTGTAGATGCACCTTATGCCTTCAATGTTTAATTTTTCCAACAAATATTGAGTGAACACTGATGACACCGAGGCAGCATGCGGGGCACGGGGGTACGAGGATAAGCAAACATAGACCTTGTTTCTAGACATCCAAAGCTTACAGTCTAGCATTGCCCAGGGTGAGGGACGGAAGGAAGACCAGCAGTGTCTCACTGGAATCACCAAGATCAATACCATTTTTAAAAAAATTTTAATAATTGAAACTCATAAGAAAAGGAAAATATTATGGCTTTCAGAATCCTTAATACGGAGTGTTTTTCCCGATCTTTAATACTGAGGCTCTCACTTCTACAGTCAAAAAGGTCCACGTGGGTGTGGTTGGGGGGTGGGGAGTGGGATTGGAAGAAAAGAAAAAACAGAAAAGTTTATTGCTCTATCCTGAATTTCCATGTGGATTCATTAGTACAAATGAACTCCCTTCCTGGTCAGCTGAACTGAGTTTAATCGCTGGGAAATAATTCAGTGCTGACAGGATGAGCCGAATGACCTTGTTCCTTGTGTCCCATTTCTGGATTTTGATGAGACTTTTCCACCTCACTGGAAAGTCGTCTTAGTCTATCAATTTTACGTATTTGGTTTGGATCGCTTTCCTTAGGTAGATTAAGATCCAAGTGTGCTTTTGTGTTTTTAACTATATTAATTGCTTGATCAACTCCCATTTCCGAGACACTCAGCAAAATGCTTCCTGCTAGAATCTCTGCTTCTCTGGTTTTTTCTCTTTTTTTTCCCTTTTCGTCTATTAACCCTACACTTGCCATGCAAATTATACAGATTTTACACTTCTGGCGCTCGTAAATTACATCGATATTTGAATTTCATTAGAAGCTTTCATGCATGATTGAGCTGGTTTATGTTCTTCCTTTCCAATCAAATGACTTGGATTGGAAATCTGTTCCTGACTCAGTGGTACGGCAAACAAGTTCTAACCTTGCTAAATAATGTCTAAGTGTTTCCAAATGAGAAAAGGGGAGGGAAAAAAGTGTCTGAGAACAGCAGACATTTTCATCTTAGGAGCAAATGAATTCCTAGAATTGATAAAGGTTTGATTAAGCATTTTTAAATAATCACCAATAACCCAGTGAGAAAATAATATATACAAAAGCATTTGTGTATTTTCAATTCTTGTACTGAGGATAACAATGTTGACCCTTTTAAAAAAAAAATCCATCTTTGTAATGACAAAACAGAACAGTAAGATAGTTCCAAATGGATTTGGATATTCAAGAGGTCCATGCGATCAGTAAAAATTGAACTTAATCTTGCCATGAATAAAATACTGTTCACTGATATTTATGTAGACCTTTTGAAGTAGATAACAAAGCATGATATTAAGTGAAAATGGACAAATTCTTTCCAGAGAATTATAAATAATGAGGTTGTGTGAATAAACAATCCATCTTTCATTTTGGTATAAAATTTCTAGGTATGTTAAATATATTTTAATAGTCTAAAACAGCACACAATCAAGAATTAATTGATTTACTACAGCATTTTAAATTTTTATATTCTCTTACCAAAGAAATATAAATTAGTTTGGAGATTTCTCCCTACAATAATGACTGTTCACTTGAGAAGGAAAACAAAGAACAATAAAAACATAATTGGCCTCAGATAATAATTTGAGATTTCTCTAAACTCCAGTTATATAGGGCTAAGTTTTTTTTATTATTTCTCATGTCCTACCTCTAATTTCTCAAATTCTTAACAAATGAACACACATTACGTATTAAAAACTACCCATTGTCTTTCCATTCAGCTTTTCTAATCTCCTACATTCTAGCTAAACAGGACATTTTAACTGTCCTCAAACATTCTAGCTGTCCCCAGACATCTCTATACTCTTAACTTCATGCTTTGGTTCATCTCTTTTCACTGCCTAAAATAGATTCCCCAGGATTTATGTTTACAATCATTCAGCTCACCCTTCATTTTCAACACAAATACCAGCCTCTTTGTGAAGTTGTTCCAGAAAGTGATTTCTCCCATCCTTGAAATGCTACATTTAGATATTCCGAAATGCAGCTTTAATGAAACATATAGAAACATGAGCTTTGGGGTCATATTTAAATTGTAGTTGAGCACTGGCTACATGTGGGCAAACAATCTGACCTCTCAGACTCTGTTTTCTCATCTATAAGATGAGAATAATAGTAGTCTTTTCACTGTGGTGAGGACCAAATGAGTTAATTTATGTAAGATTCCTTGTCCAGGGTCGGTCCAATATAAAGGGCTCAAGGTTAGTAGCTCTTATGATGTTATTACTACTCTTCTCATTTGATCTATGACATTGTTTTAGTTGGGAGAGGACAAGTCTATTTCCTTAACTAGATGGTTTGGTAAAAAATGTCCTATGTTTCTTTGCTTTTATTCCATCACAATGTCTAATACAATGTCATATTGTGTCATGGGAATTTCTTAGTTGATAGGTTTTCTGTGAGCATCTTAAGTGGCTATTTTAAAAGATAGAAGGAAAGAAAGAGAGAAGAAAAGAAAAAGTAAAAGATTCCAACCATTCTTCTTTCTTACCTGTGTGTGTGTGTGTGTGTTTATGAACTTCTGGAACAGAGAGTCAGCTAACTTTGTATTCCCACAGCAAAAATATGAAGGCTTCTAAATATCGGCCATTCTTACTTATAAACAAGATGTTTTTAAGGGTGCCAATTGCTCCAGAGTATTATCAGCTAGAAAATAATGCAAAACAAGTTTTCCTAATAATAAATTCCTAACAATTTAATCTAGTCAATGATATTTAGCTCAGAATCAAGTTTTCAAGCTTTTTTTAGCTCTAGAAAATTATAATTTCTGAGTAACGAAAAACTTGAGAAATAAAAGACATCTTGCTACCATAATTTGTAAAGCATTCAGTGGTTAAAATAAGAAAAAAATTAGCCTTTGAGTGAAACTTAAAACACGTTTGTCAAAAGCTAGCAGCCAAAACACAGGAAAGTAATTTATCCAAAATTAGATTGCTTTGAAATCCTAAGGTTAATGGAATCATGGGAGGGAAAAGGTGGTGAGATAATTTGGCATCGTTAAAACCTTCAACTTAGATGGGAGATAATGTAAGTTAACTATGTGAGCATTAACTCACGTCTTAAAATGCTCCAAACAATTGGGACCTGTTAGGAAAAATATTCCAAGAAAAGAAGAGCAGAAGTGATTTTTGTATCTGTCTTTTAGAAAGATAATGTGAAGCCCATTGAAATCCCTTTCTGGTGAAGCTGCTTTTAACTTACAAATAACTTGACTGAAAATCCAAGTCTACCAAGAAAAAAAGAGTTAATACTAAATGAGTTTAAGTTCAATTTGTAGACTAATGAGAAAAAATGAGTTTTTTACTTGGCTCACCAAAATTTAACTCCAAGTATTTTTGGGGGGCTTTTGGGGTGAGAGAGGGAAATGACAGAAATAAAACTATGGAGTTTGGCCATAAGACTGCCTAATAAGAGCAGCATCATTGACTTGTATTAACTTCCTTCACAATTTTATTCATTCATTCATTCATTCATTCATTTACATTCACGTGTTTAAATGTGTCCTAAGAAAGTATGACCATTGCAGAACAACAAGATGGAATCATGCATTCTGTTTTCCTTAAATGGAAATGAGTAATAACCATGTTTATCATAACAGGTGTCCTTGGGTTGTATTTAGCATTTAATATTTTTCAAGTCAAATAATTCTGTTAGAGTGCCTCTTTCTCCCTTTGGAACCATAAGAAACCAGGGAAGTATAAATTAAATGTACCAGTATCCAGAGATAGAGCATTTATATTTTTGAAAAGAATAATATTATTTGTTAGAGATCTTGTGCAGTCATTTATAAATAGTCACCTTTGTAAAGCAAGAAATAACCTTGTTTAAAAAACCACTGACATTGTTGTTCTATTGTCACCTGCTGGTAATTGAAAATGTGTTTCTGTCAGTTCTACCTAAGATGGAATGTAATTCCTTCTAAGATCTTGATCTTAAATTGGTAGCAAGAAAGCCAAAGAGGAAAAGCAAGAAGTCTTTAGTTGTTCTTTGCACGAGTAATTTTGCACTGCCCTTTCTGATAATGTGAGTTATTATTCTTACTGACTCTCGGAAGGCAGCGATAGGCTTCTATTATTTTTTTTTTCCTTACAGCTCTCAGCTCTGTTTTACTCAATTGATATGGAAGTGGGTCTCTGCCTGGCTTTGGAACACGCATTTGTAATGTTTATTTTAAAATAAAATCCAGATTGTTTTGTTAGAACAAGCATCTACACACAGTAAATAGCTAAATCCTTGCCACAATCTCCTCAGCTTGGTTTTTTCCTGCGGGCCCACAGACTTGTTCTAGAACATGTGTAACCTTATAGCCTTAAGTATAACAATGATTACAGGGAATTAGTCTTAGTCTCAAAATCAAGGATCCAGAATAACTCAGCCTCGACTGGATAACAACCGGAATCTAAAACTACCGGATGTTTCAAAACGATCACACTCTGAGATGCTTATCTATATTTCAAGGAATGCAAACAGAATTTTAATTACACTTGTAACACTGCCTGAGGTAATCATATCACAGAAAATACTGAAGAGCTCTTCTGATTTTTTTTTTTTTTTTCTATTTGAGGGAATACACAAGACAGCAGGAAATAAGAGTAAAATTCTTCCTTAACCATCAGAGAATTGGAAAAATAAACAAGCTGATTTGGAAGAGATTATACCTTCTCATCAACCAAGTACAAGGAATCAATCTTGAAATTGGAATGAATTTATGAGGTCACATAAGCAATCTTTGCATGAGAGCAATGATTCCATCTATAATATTCTGGATTAGAGGTCATCCTGACTGTTGAAAACACTTCTAGAAACTGGGAGTTTCTTACGTAGCAAAGCAATCTGGCCCAACCCATTTATAAAGACTCACAAACATTCAAGAGTTCCCAGTATTCAGGGAAAAAATTAGCCTCCCTTAGAACTTCTTTTTATTGTTCTTTATGCTGTCCTGTGGAGTTAACAGAGTAAATCTAATTAACTCCTGTTTCACATGACAGTCTTTCATATATTTGAAGATACCTACCATGACCAGTGTTTGTGGTGCTGTGGTTCAGTGGTGTTCATTTTATTTCTTTTGATTTCCTGCACACTGCAGGGATCTGCGGATGGGGTTAGCTCCCTCCTCCTTTATCTTTTAACCATAATAGAGATGTCTTCTAAAAAGGCTCTTCTTCTTTTGTCTTTGTATAAGCCCTTTGCTAAGTTAGGTATCATGCCCACATTAGCCCTTCATTATATATGATATTTTATATCTAAGTAGACGTGCACTTTGATGTTTAAAATTTATAATCATTAGGCATATAAGTATTTGGACTTTTTAACACAAGACCATCTTGATGATACCATGTATGAAATAAGTACACTTCCAGTGTAAATTAAAAATGAGCATCTTGGGACGCCTGGGTGGCTCAGTTGGTTAAGCAGCTGCCTTCGGCTCAGGTCATAATCCCAGCGTCCTGGGATCGAGTCCCACATCAGGCTCCTTGCTCGGCGGGGAGCCTGCTTCTCCCTCTGCCTCTGCCTGCCATTCTGTCTGCCTGTGCTCGCTCTCTCCCCCTCTCTCTCTCTGATAAATAAATAAAATCTTTAAAAAAAAAAAGAGCATCTTAAATGCCACTGTTTGTTGACATTAAATTGGTTCTTGTGGCATACAGGTGTTGGAAATATAAATCTGAAGCTGAACCATCGTTCAGCTACTTCAAGGTAATAAGATAAATGAGACGCAGTGTTTATCTGCATACTCATTTATCTAGCTGTTAGTATAAGGAGGTCAGGTAGATGTCTATGCAGTGGGAGTCAGACCTGTGGGATGTCAATTTCAAAAAAAAAATGCAAATAAACTTACAGTGCATGTTTGGGAAGTTTTGTTGCTAAATATGCTTGCTGAGCCATTCTGAAATCAACATGCTATTGGAGATGGACATATGAATGATCTCAGCCTGCAGAGATGCTTCTGAAATCTATGCTATGTACCTAAGAGACATGCGGGTAGAAAGCCCAGTGGTGGAAAGAACTGGTAAAGGTCAAAGGAAACTTTCTAAAATGAAATTGTGGTAGCTGGATGGGCATTCATCAAACTAACTGATCAATGTACTTCACTACATAAACCAAACTTCAACTGGAAAATTTAAGAAATCTAATGAGTTATAAGGAAACTTTCTGAAATGACTTTACAATATCCTGACGTGGCTTTGTCTCTTTGCAAGTAAATCATCACAACATGGTTTTCCAAATGTTATTATCTGAAGACTGAAATCCTCAAGACTGTAGGAGCAGGGAAAGGAGGAAACTTTAATTTATTAGGGACATTCCACACATTCAGAGGATGAAACTTGATTTTGTGGTTGCAGTGGTGCATAAATCCCATAAAGCTAGTCAGCCATTGGCTAATGTTCTAAAATCCCTAAAGCATCGGTTAGATCCTGAGAAAGAAGTCCCATTTAACTGGGCATCTAAGATGCTTTACTGATAAAGCAGGACCAACAGCTCTGTCTGAGGCATTGTGGCATAGAGTTCCCCCGAAACTAATGGGATCACCATACTTTTATTAGCCTCTCTTACAAAGCATCCGTTTAATGAAGCTTTGGGTAGGAATTAACTTTTTTTTTTTTCCCTTTGGTGCCCAAAGAGCTTCTATCTAGTTAAGGTCACTCTACTTAAAAGCATTTTCCTTGCTACTCCTCAAATGCACCAACAAAACAGAGGTCTCAATTTCTTGCCTCAATAGAATGGTGCAATCCCAAATGGGAGAGCCTGATAAACAATACATGAAGAGCACAGAAAATATGCAGAACCTAGGGTTTTCTGGACCAACTGTAAATATAGTCTTGTAAAGATTAATGATTACAGAAATGTTCAGTCAGATAAGGCAGAAAGAGCAAGGACAACAATCCTCTTCTATAAAAAATTGTCAAAATAATCCTGAATGGTACTGTAATTTTCTCTCTCAAGTGTTATTTAAAATACGGAATCAAAAACATTCTAACATTTAGTATTTTTCAAAAAGGTTACTTTAATCAGAATTTTGGAGAGCAGAATGTTAATATTAATTTAGAATTAGGTATACACTTATAATTTTGAGCCATAAGTTTAGGAAATTAAGGAATACCAATTATCAATTATCAAAGTATGTATTTAAATGTGCAAAATAGAAATCTATGATAAGATCCTTACTGCAAAGATATTATAATCTTGTTCAGAGAATAAAAGCAACAGGAATCGCCAACATTTAAATACTAAGGAAATGGGCATAAATGATAAATAGTTTGGTGTAAAATGTAGACGCTAAGTGACACAAATTCCTAGAGGAGGTGTCAGTATGACCTATTATTTTTGTTTATGGTATCACAGAGGACTAAGTCTTGAAATAGTCAGGAAAGATGATAAGAAGGGAACTGGCAAGGATAAGGAAGGAGTAAGAACATTTATCTGGTTAGCATTTTGGGGTGGTAGTGAAGGCTTGGGGTTTACCAATGCTGAAGCAGGGTGGGAGATATAAATATTTTGAGAAGAAATGTTATGATGGCCTTCAATGCCAAGGATCCAATTTGGTGTGAGAACTCACATACACCTTGGGAAGATTTTTGAATGGGATAGAAATAGCATGGCAGCTGGTGGGGGAACAAAGCAGAGCAGTGGGACAAATCCTAGACTTAAATCCCCTAAATCAGGGTAGAACTCGATGTTGGCATCTCATGACCAGCATTGTTCAGGATGAGCTACCTAATGCTTCAGCAATGAGTAATGTGAATAAAGGATTA
The DNA here is from genome assembly GCF_030435805.1 of Mustela lutreola. Classification (NCBI taxonomy): domain Eukaryota; kingdom Metazoa; phylum Chordata; class Mammalia; order Carnivora; family Mustelidae; genus Mustela; species Mustela lutreola. The sequence continues at coordinate 11,403,060 of NC_081295.1, read as the reverse complement.
GAAATTTGGGTGAACTACCAATCATTGTGAACATATAATGTAGTGATGCTTCAGTATTCTCTGGGAGTAGTGTTGACAGGAGTAAAGAAGGTGAGCAGACAGTGGTTAAGAGCACTCATGTGTGAGGGAATGAGGACCTGGTCACGTTCATTAATGACTCAAGGTGGAATCAAAGTCTTCGATGCGGGAACTGGAATGATTTAATCCTGCACATTTTAACTGCAGGCTTCTCTCTGTGGAGGCAAGTATCTTTCCTGCTTTGTAAATCTCCAAATATACTTTAGGTTATAAACTTGTGACTCCATATTCACTGGAATTTTATGTAAAAATACCATTTGTCATAACTTGTTCAATTATTGCCTAGCAAAACACCACACAATGAGGACCCAATAAAATGTTAATTGACGATAGCTATGGTTATGTCTAACAAAATACTTATTCTAGCAAGGTTCCTACATTTAAAATGAGCTAAAATGGCTACTACAGCAATAAGTATATCATGCTCTAACTTTGTTATTTTCATTTGAGGGAGGAAAGTGAAGGAATTTCCAAATCTGGGTTGCTCATCAGACACAGCATGGGAAGAGATGAAGCACATTTTAAGGTTCTTCTACCTGACCAGTCAAGGGAATGGAGATTATTATGATAAGACCTTATTTAAAAAAATAAAAATAAAAAAGTGAGCATCTTATCCCTAAAGAAAATCTAGTGAAGACTACTTAAAAAAAATCCATTAGGAAAAAGAGATAAACAAAGTCTTGTTTCCAATCCATGTAAATTGCAGGAAAGCTGATATTGGGAGTATAATTTGATGGTCTCTGTTATATTTGCACACATAAAGTTAGCAGCGACAACAACAAAAAAATCAGATGTGTGCATTTTCCCTTTATTTCCAACAATCCTATGAATTTAAGGCTGGCACAGTCCATCACACAAACTTGTGATAGCAGTAAGAGATAAGAACACAGTAAAGGAAGGCCATCCTGTAAAAAGTGCCTTAGAAATTTCTCATCACACAAAACTGATAAAAACTCGACATGCAGAGCACACCAAGATTGCTCAACAAACAGAATGATATCTGGGAGAGTCAGTTTGTGACAAAGTATGAGGTAGGGGGAGTGACAGGATAACAGGGAAGGGACATAGTGAAAGAAAGACACACAGACAACACAAAGATCCCAGAGCTTTCAGCAGGGGGGTCTGTTCAATAGCTCTGTGGTTGGACAGGCTCTCTGCTAAGACCCAACCGTCCTCTTCAAGAGCTTTCCAGTTGTCTGTTCTATACTTCTTGGTAATTATTCCTCTGCCAACTGAGTGGATGAATTGACTCCCTCAAAAAGATATGGTGAAGTAAGTTCTCACTCCTTGCCCCTGTGAATGTGGCCTTATTGGAAATAGTCTTTGCAGACGTTATTATTATATGTTCAGATGATCCTGGAGCAGAGATGGCCCTTAATCTATGATTAGTGACCTTATAACAAGAGGACAAGGAACACAGAGGTGGACATACTCAGAGACAGGGAAATCTCCACATGGCGTTGGAGGCAGATTGGAGCAGTGAGTCTATATACCACACAACAAGAACGATTGCTGGAAATACCAGAAGCTAGGAGAAAGGCACAGACTATATTTTTCTCTAGAATGTTCAGAGAGACCATGGCTCTACAGATACCTTCACTTTGGACTTCTGGCCTCAGAAAAGTGAGAGAATCCATTTCTAAGATTCCAAGAATTGTTACAGTAGCCCTCAGAGACTAACATACCAACCATCTTTCACTCCACGCTGCTTTGTGTTCATGTCCCATTTTCCTCAATGAGATGACAACCTCCATGACAGCGCGCCCTCATCCCACACTCTTCTCATCTGCCCTCGACTTCCAAGCATCTAACTTACTGGTACGACAGAAACCAAGCCCTTCATTGTAACCATGAATGCCATGCAGTGTGAAGTCTACTGAACAGGTGGCAAATGGGTGCTAAAACCTGCTGGATGCTAATTGCCAAATGGATGAAGCCTCTGGAGTGTATTTGTCCTAAAGCAAATTGCTGTATATTTTACTTCATAATTGTTTTCTAATGATTTCTGTGTTGCCTGCTTCCATAAAATATTTTACTTGAGTGACACAACTAACAAGCAGAGAAGAGGACAATTAAAACATAACAGAAAATGTTGGAGAAATAAAGAAGGATAAGGAAAGATTTAGTTTCGGCAATGAGTTAATTATTACAACTGAGGGCTAAATATACCTCTGAGCTTACTGGCAGCCAAGGAAAAAAAGATTTTGTGGTTGGTGTTGGAGAAAAGGGGAGAAAAATTTTACTTCACCTGAAGTGTAGAATTTCTTTTTGCAAGTGAAACTTATGAGGATTTTTATGTGAATTCTTCATGTGACCTTCCATGTGAACATAGTATCTGTTCAAGAAATGGGATTGTTAATTTCTTTGATCACTGTTTTGTGAAAGACATTGATGTGTTTCAGAAGTGGACATTTCTGAAATAAGTTCCTGAAAGTACATTGGGGCATTTATGGGCTTAGTCATTCTTTCATTCCACAAGAATTGCTTTTAGTGCCTAAAGGATATCGAACCCTGTGCATGCGAGTTACTGAGATTTAGCTGCAGTTCCTGTCGTCAAAGAACTCTCTGGTTAGTGGAAGACAACTCCTAAGACAGATACTATCATAAAATATGGTAGGTACGATAATTAAAAAAAATGGGTAGAGCGCTGAGAAACACGGAGCCTCGCCCAGCACATAACATTAAGACGGGATTTGAGATAGGATGTAATAGGAGCTAAAGTTACACAGTTGGGTTGGAATTGTTCCTGGTAAACAGGCAGCACTAGGGTCAATCTAGAGAACAAAGCAGAAGTTGCAAATTAACAGTCTTTGGGTCTAATCTGACCAGTTTTGTTTACACAATGATTTAACATTGAAAAATAATTGAAAAATTGGATGTCTGGCTTCTTTGAAAACAGGAAGACCTGGACCACACAGCAACAATTGATGGAGCATGTTGGTTGTCTAGGTTTGGAAACCCACTGCTTTGGATGGTCTCCCATGACAATCAAGGACTTCCAGGCAAACTCGTGGTGTTTGTGGAGTGGGTTCCTGTAATGGGTAAATGCCCTAATGAGCCCCAAGCATCGACACTCTTGTTTTTCAAAAGTACCTCATTTGTAGATCGGAGACGTGCACATTGCACAGTTGTCTTTCTGTTGTAAAAATATAAGACTATTCTTTTATTGTTACTTGAGTGGAATGTCAAGCTGTCAACCAAAATGAGCTACAGGGGTAGCTACAAAATATGCATTCATTAATTTTCACTGTGAAGGACAGGTTCGAGCTGTTCCAACAACTGAAGGAACAGTGCTTCAAACTCCGGAGTCATGCAGCACTTCCCATGGCAAGAGGACGTGAGATCACAAAGAACAGTTAGGACAAAAGCCATCATTTTTGCTGAGTATTAGTAATGTGTCAGACGCTGTGTTTCCAGCTTTCGCTACCTTTTCTTACTCATCTTCACAACAAGCGTATGTGGTTGATGTATCTTCATACTCCAGCAAGGGGCCCAGTGTTCAGACAGAGATTGAGCAACTCGCCTGAGGTCATGCATCTGGTAAAAGGCGAAGTAGGAATTCAAATGCAGATCTGCCTGACATCAAAATCTCAGCCCTCAAATATGGACCTACACCATCTCTAATATCAAAGGTCCACCATAAAACTATAATGTCCACAAATAAACTGTGTGTGTAATAATATATGCACATGTAATAGGTACAATGTGTGCTCAATGTTTTAACAATTATGACAGACACATCCTGTCTGAAATTTTTTTCAGAATTCTGTGTCCAATTGTGAAGTTAATGGATTTACTAGATTCTGGTTTCAAAGAGCTTGGTAATCCATAGGACCATAAATGAATGGAGAAAAGTCAAATTATTTAGAAGATAATATTGGGAAAATTGGTTGATTATACTGAAAATAACAAATACACCTACAAATTAAATGCAGATTAAAATTATAATGATGCCACACCTAACACCTATTGCATTGGCAAAAGTAGCTGGGAAACACTGAGTGTTGGGGAAGGTGTGGAACTAGAGCAGGAGTGCTCAAACTTAAGTGCATATTGAAATCACCTGGAGAGCTTTAAGTGCTACCTCGGCCTCAGTTCCACCTGCAGAAATTCTGATTTAACTAATTCAAGGTATAGCCTACATAGCTGGGCACAACTGGGATTAATCAAAACAAAACAGGACTGTCCCAGGGTACTGGTGCCCATGTAGACATTCTGCAGAACAGTTGGCACTACTTAAATTATATTTACCCAAGCCACATGATCCAGCAGTCTGGCTCCTGCTCCCAGAGAAGCTCTCACAAGGGCCTAGATGACAAGTATATGATGATGTTCTTCCCAGTGGGGCAGTAATAGACCTGGAGGCAATCTGCTTGTGAGTTGCAGGGGTGAGTGAATCCGCCAGTGGACACAGTAAACAGGAGGTTGTTTACAAGGGTCTCGCGTGCAGGGCTGTCTGAACATGACATAGAGAGTCATCACTATACTGATGGCATTTAAAGCCACAGGACATACTGAGATCCTTAAAGCTAGGATGTAGGTTTATAGATAAGAGAAGCCAAGGCCACCCTGTAGATATTCCCACATTAGGGAAATGGTACAGAAAAAAGGAGCCAACAAAGGAGGATTAAATGGAGTGGCTGATGAGGAGGAGGAGAAAGGGGGAAAGTAGCGTTAGGAAAGCCTCGAGAAGCTGGAAGTGGTCAGCCACGTCACCCGCAGCCAAGCAGTCCAGCAGGCATGACTCTGGCAAGATCCTTGTTATCTGTGATCTTGAAAAGAGCTGCTTCCTTTTTGTGGTAGAGACAAAAGGCCAATTAAAATGGAGGGAGAGCAGAAGGGGAGGCGAGGAAGAGCAGGCGCGGAGTTAGTTCATCTTTTTGAGGAATTTTGCTGGGAAAGTAAAAGAACAGGATGGTGATCCCTAATCGTCTAAAGGGAGAAGTGGAACAGGTGGACCTTGTGCTGAAAGATGGTTGTTACTAAGACATGCCTGGTCGTCCTGGGGAAGGACCCAGTAAAGATGATTTGACTGATGGTACAGAGGAGCAAGTGAGCAAGGTCCTTGAGAAGGTGTGAGGGCATAGATTCCAGAGCACGTGTCTGGGCGAGCCAGGTGATGTAGAAGCAGAGCAGTTGATGGAACTGGGGATGAGAAGTCGTAACTATTTGTTTCTATTTTCTCTGTGAATATGAAATACCATCGCCATCCAAAAGCGAGAGGTGCAGGGAAGGTTAGAGATTGGATAAGAGAGAATTTTCCAGAGAATTATTACCGTTGACTGGATTATTCCTTCTGTGAGAGAGGTCAGTGTAGACGCTATTTTCCTAAGAAACCTTGTTTGATACTCAGAAGTTCCCCCGTCATGGCTCTTACCACATGATGTTGCCATTATGTTTATGTGCTTGTGTTCCCTTTTACCACTTCCTAAGTCGGGGTCTAGGTTCAGAGTTAGCACCCCCGTGCCTGACTCAGTATTCACCACAAATATTTGTTGAATGAATTGGGGTGTGTGTGTGTGTGTGTGTGTGTGTTTCTCTAAAGGCTTTCTGCCAACAGAACTGATATGGACTTTAAGCAGATTTTAAGGCATAAAGTATTGTTCTCAACCAAGTCTAAAAGTGTTCTCTCAAGGATGGAAATAAATAAGAGCTAATTATTAAATAATCAATAACACTGTCACCTTGATTGGAGATTTACGTGTAATTCCTCCTAGAACAACCACACAAGTTGTTTTTAAATAATTGTAGCAATCATTGCATACACACAGAGAGTGGCCTTTAAAACTCAGAGAGCTCGTCCTGGAGAAATGTTGCAGAAGGTTGCAATCTTCTCATTCCAGGCTTTGTAGGGATAAAACCTTAGCACAACCAGTTCCTCTCAACATTTAAGTCAATGAGATGATACTTAAAGTGCAATCAGTTCAGACATATATGACCTTTTCTGGGCTTCTCTGGGTTCCACCATACTCTCGATAGACTGCAATTGTTTTGGTTTTGTTTTCCAAGAAGCTATATTAAGATTTGGAGGAATAAATTCTTATTACATGTTCCAGCTAATCCTTTAATAATGGAAATTAGTATGGGTAGCTGACCTTTAGATGCCCTTAAAATTATCTTGCTCAACAATGTTGGCTGTGAAATGATGTAGCTATTATATGCATGAGATATGCATGCAAAACTGTATTTTTTTTAAAAAAAGTTGAATCTGTTATGACAATTTTCTTTAGGTCCTACCCTTTCCCCACCAGGGAGAATGTTTTTAGCTATTAAAAAATATGTCCCAAACCACTTACTATATTAGGAAAAAAAATAAAACATTTGTCTTTTGAGGGCTTAGAATTAAATGATTACAGTCCAAAAGGCCTGAATTATTTGAGTTAAAACACAGATTTTTCTTCTTCCTTCCTCCCTCCATCCTTTGCTTGCTCTCTCCTTCTGCCCCTTTCTTTCCACCTTTCTTCTTTGTTCCATGCTCTCTTTCTTTTAAACAAACATTTATCAAGGGCCTACTATGCACCAGGAAGCGAGTATTAAAAACAAAACACATGAAAGGCACACTCCACTGGGATTGAAAAATACATCAGCAAATAAAACAAAGAGTAATATGTGCCAAAAAGGAGATAAAGTTATCTAAAAGAATAACAGTTGAAGGAATTCACATTTTTTAGAATAAGGGCCAAAGGCTGGAGGGGTGTCAGACAAATCTTCAGGAAGAGGGTAACATTTGTGTTGAACCAGCTGGCAGATAAGTAAAGACTAGATTAAGATAATTGGTAAGTCAGGGGTGACTGGGTGGCTCAGTGGGTTAAAGCCTCTGCCCTTGGCTCAGGTCATGGTCCCGGGGTCCTGGGATTGAGCCCTGCATCGGGCTCTCTGCTCAGCAGAGAGCCTGCTTCCCCCCTCTCTCTGCCTGCTGGCCTGCCTACTTGTGATCTCTGACAAAAAAATAGATTAAAAATCCTTAAAAGATAATTGGTAAGTCAATTTAAAGAATTAATTATTTGGTAATTTAGTTGGTAAGTCAATTTAAAGACTCTCAATTGGTTATTGGCTACAATTTAATGGCTACAATTGGTTATTTAAGGTGTTAATTTCCAAATAGGTGGGTTTTGTTTTTTTTTAATAGGTGGGTTTTTTGAAGACATTTTATTGTTATAGATTTCTAATAAAATTCCAATTTGGTTAGAATTGGAATGTATAAAATGTATAAAAACTTTAAGAAATATTTTTAAAACTAATAATAATAAAATCATAATAAATAAGCAAACAAATAAATAAAAACAAACAAATAAATATAATAAAATGAATGAAAACTTGCCTACTAGCTCAGTATGCAGTCTATCTTGATGAAAATTACATGCCTACTTAAATGAAACTTAGTATGAAGTGTTGGATATATTGCTCTATTTTTTAAGATTTTATTTATTTGTTTGAGAGAGAGAGAGCACAGAGCTAGAGAGAAAGCATGAGCAGAGGAGGAGAGAGAGAAGGGGGAGGGGGAAGGCAGACTCCCCACTGAGAAGGAGCCATAAGCAGGACTTGATCCCCTGGGATCATGACCTTAGACAAAGGCAGATGCTTAACCTACTGAGCCACCCAGGCAGGTGCCCCTCTAAGTGGAATTTTAAAATGTTGAATACATAGAAGCAGAGAGTATAGTGGTAGTTACCAGAGAGAAGTAGGGAGATGTTTACCCAAATGACACAAAGTTACAATTATATAGAATGAGTAAGTCTAGAGGACCAACAAATAACACTATGGCTATAGTTAGTATTATTGGTTTGAATACTGGAAATCTGTTAAGTCGATTTCAGGTGTTCTCATCACACATACATACAAAAATGATAACTATGTGAGGAAATATGTTAATTAGCTTGACTAGTAATAATTTCCCTATGTATATGTATATCAAATCATGCTGTATACCTTGAATATATACAACTTTTATTAAACATAAAATAAAAGGATTCAGAAAAAATGAAGTCATTGTAGCTGACAGTGACTTTCAGATTGCCTATGTTGTTCCTGATTTTTTCCCTTGGATGTCAAATGCTTAAGGAAATAGGTTTAAAATCTACATATGTGATTGTTGATATACCTGTTTCTCTGTTACATTCTGTCATGTTTACTTTACTTCAATTTTGCTTTTAAATTTTATTATTAGGTACATACACGTATAATTGTTACAATTGTTACATCTTCCTGATGGCTTGACTGCTTTATCATTTTAAAATATCTCCCTTACTTTCAGTAACACTCTTCATTTTAAAGTCTACTTTAGGTCATTTTTTTTCTTTTTTTTAATTTAATTTTTAATTTTTTTAATTTTTTAATTTATTTTCAGTGTATTTTCATTGTTTTTGCACCACACCCAGTGCTCCATGCAATCCGTGCCCTCTCTAATACCCACCACTTGGTTCCCCCAACCTCCCACCCCCTGCCCCTTCAAAACCCTCAGATTGTTTTTCAGAGTCCATGGTCTCTCATGGTTCACCTCCCCTTCCAATTTCCCTCAACTCCCTTCTCCCCTCTTACTACCCTTGTCCTCCATGCTATTTGTTATGCTCCACAAATAAGTGAAACCATATGATAATTGACTCTCTCTGCTTGACTTATTTCACTCAGCATCATCTCTTCCAGTCCCGTCCATGTTGCTACAAAAGTTGGGTATTCATCCTTTCTGATGGAGGCATAATACTCCATAGTGTAGATGGACCACATCTTCCTTATCCATTCATCCATTGAAGGGCATCTTGGTACTTTATGTCATTTTAATATGTCCATGGCAGCTCTTACTAGTCCATATTTGCAGAGTGTATATTTTCCGTCCTTTTATTAATAGCCTAATTGTGTCTTTAGATTCAGTGTGTCTGTTGTAGACAGCATATAGTGGAGGACTGCTTTTCCATTCTGTTAGTCTTTGCCACTTAATTGGATAGCTTACTCAATCCATATATATTTTTATGTTTTTTATATAATTTTTTATTTTTTATAAACATATATCTTTATCCCCCGGGGTACAGGTATGTGAATCACCAGGTTTACACACTTCACAGCACTCACCATAGCACATACCCTCCCCAATGTCCATAACCCCACCCCCCTTCCCCCCACCTCCCTTCTCCCAACGCCCCCCCAGCAACCCTCAGTGGAGATGCAACAGGGGGGGTTAAGGGGGTAGGAGAAGAATAAATGAAACAAGATGGGATTGGGAGGTAGACAAACCATAAGTGACTCTTAATCTCACAAAACTCAATCCATATTTAACATAATGGCTGATATGTTTGAATTTATAGCTACCATTTTACTGTTTTTGATTTTCCATGTACTTTATGTGTTTCTTTTCTTCTTTTCTTGGTGTCTTTGGGGTTAAATGATTTTTGCTTTTTATAATTTTTTATGACTTTTTAAAGAGCTATACCTTGGGGTGCCTGAGTGGCTCAGTGGGTTAAAACCTCTGCCTCTGGCTCAGGTCATGATTTCAGGGTCCTGGAATTGAGTCCCACATCTGGCTCTCTGCTCAGCAGGGAGCCTGCTCCCCCCCACCCCCCACCTGCCTCTCTGCCTACTTGTGATCTCTGTCTGTCAAATAAATAAAATCTTTTTAAAAAAGCTATACCTCTTAGCATTATTTTTAGTAATTAGAGATTATTATAAATATTTTTAACTTTTCACAGTTTTATAGAGTCAATATTGCACTACTTTATGCCAAATGTGAGAGTCTTGGAACTATATAGGCCATTTATCTCCATCACATCCTTTTTATTGTTTGTCATATTTATTATGCAAATGTATATTTTAAAATAACATGATTAAATATTATGGTTTTTCTTAAGATAAGTCACATATTTTAAAGGTATTTAGAGGAAAAATGAAAAATGTCTTTAATATTTCCTCTATGCTTATCATTTTTATTGCTCTTTATTCTTCCTGAAAATGTAACTTTCCTTCATTTTGCTTTCACTACCTTTTACAATTATTTGTAGTTCTGGTCTCCTGGTGATGAATTCTTTTAGCCTTACTTTATCAACAAATATCCTTATTATTCCTCCATTAATGAAGGATATTGCTGCTATGCAAAGAATTTTGGGATTTACTGTCTCTCTCACTCCCTTCAGTATCTTGACAGATCACTTCACTGTGTCTGGCCTTTGTTCTAATGAAAAGACTGACTCCTTTATCTCTGGCTGTTTTCAAGTTTTTCTCTTTATCTTTGGTTTCAGCACTTTGACAATGATGTATCTAGGATGTGATGTGATTTTGTTTGTGTTTATACATCTTATCTGTTTTGGGATACACTTAGCTTCTCGAATATGTAAATTTGTATCTTTTGTCATACTTAGGAAATTAGGGCTATTTTTTCAAATATTTCCCCACATTTTTTCCTCCTCTAGTTCCAGTTCCAGTTTTGATATTATCCCACAGTTTATTGAGGCTTTGTTTATTTTTTCCTTTTCCACTTTTATTGTTCAGTTAGATACTTCCTACTGTTCTATCTCCATGGTCATGACTCTTTGTCATCATCAATGCATCACTTTTTACTATATTTTCTGTTCTAGAATTTACATTTAGTCTTTCTTCAAATAACTTTATTGAGGTATAGTTTACATACAATAAAATTCATTCATTTTAACTATACAAGGTAACAATTTTTAGTAAGCTAATAGAGTTGTGCATAGTACCATAAACTAATTTAGAACATTTAGAACAACATTTAGAACTAATTTAGAACATAATTTAGAACATTTTCATCATTCCAAAAAGAAACCTGGTGCTCATTTGTAGTCATTCGTTATTCCCAACCCCGTCCCAGGTAAACGCTAAACTTCCTGTCTTTATTTTTGTAGTCTGGATTATTTTTTATTTTTTATTTTTATTGTTTTTTAAAGATTTTGTTTATTTATTTGACACAGAGAGAGACCACAAGTAGGCTGAGGCAGGCAGAGAGAGAGGGGGAAGCAGGCTCCCTGGTGAGCAGAGAGCCCACTGTGGGGCTCAATCCCAGGACCCTGAGATCATGACCTGAGCTGAAGGCAGAGACTTTAACCCACTGAGCCACCTAGGCGCCCCTGGATATTTTTTAAAATAGAATCATAGAGTATGGACTTTTGTGTCTGGCTTCTTTGGCTTTGTGTCAAATTTAGAGGTTCATTCATGTCTACATGTATCAGTATTTCATGTCCTTTGATTGCTAAATAGAATCCAATCCTATGAATATACCACCTTTTACTTACCATTGTCAAGTTAATGGACATTTGAGTTGTTTTCACTTTGGGGCTAGAATGAATGTTATGCAATGGTCATTCATGTACACTTTTGTGGGCATATGTATTTATTTCTCTTGAGTAGATACTTAGCAGTAGAATTGCTGAGCCATATGGTAAATTTATCTTTAACGTTTTAAGAAATTGTCAAACTGTTTTCCAAAGTGATTATACCATTTTATGTTCCCATTCACAACGTATGAAGGTTATAGTTTCTCTGCATCCCCCCGAAACATTTGTGGTTAACTTTTTAAAATTATTGCTGTTCTAACCATTCTTGTAGATGTAGAATGGTATTTCATTGTGGTTTCAATTTGCATCTCCCTAATAACCACTGATACTGAGCATCTTTTCATGTGCTTATTGGCCATTCATGTGGGTTTTTTTTGGTAAAATATCTGTTCGTTCTTTTGTGCATTTTAAAATTGGTTTATTTATCTTTTTATTATTGAGGCATAAGAGTTCCTAATATCATCTGGGTACAAGTCCGTCATCATATATATAATTTGCAAATATTCTCCACCTGCCCTGCAGCTTATCTTTTCTTTCTTAATAGTATTTTTTAAAGTGCAAAAGTTTTCATTTTGGTTATGTCTAACTTAAATTCCTTCTCTTATTGCTTGACATTTTGGTGTCATAGCTAAGAAATTTTGCCTAACTTTAGGTCACAAATATTTATTCCTACTTTTCTTTTATGAGTTTGAGCTCTTACATTTAGGTCTATGATACATATTGAATTAATTTATGAGTGTTCTGTGAGGTAAGGTTTTAATTTTTTTTTTTTTTTTTTTTTTGCATGTAGATATCCAGTTGTCTCAGCATGATTTGTTGAAAAGACTGTGTTTAAATCATTCAATTGCCTTGGCATGTTTGTTGAAAATCAATTGACCATAAAAATAGGGGTTTAATTCTGGACTCGCAATTTTGTTCCATTTATCTAGATGCCTATTCATATGCCAGTATCCTACTCTCTTGATTGTAGCAAGTTCCGAAATTGGGGATTGTTACTCCTCCAAATTTGTTCCCTTTTTTGGTTCTTTTTCATAGTTTTAAAAATAGTTTTCATTTCTCTGCTGCTATTTTCCATCTGTCTATCATGAGTATATTTTTCTATATGTTCTTGAGCTTGATTATATTAGTTGCTTTACAACTCTTATCTGTTATTTTCAGGGTCTCAGGGTTGGTCTCTATGACTTTTTTTTTCTCTTTAACATGGGTCACATTTTTTGTTTCTTTCTATATCAACGAATCTTGAACTGTGGTCTGGACAAGGTTCATGCTACATTTTAGAGACCTTGGATTCTGTTACATTCTTCAATTTTGTCATTCAAAAAATGTAGAAATATCAATAAAATTAAGAAATCATGCTTTGCAATTCCTTGATTCAGGCACCAGTAATCAATGAATAATATATTTTTTGGAGTAGGATAGTCAACATAGAATATATATATATAACCCCACAGATTACTTGCTAGTTACAAAGTGAAAAATGTATTCTAAATGAAACGATCTTAACGCTTAACTCCAGTGATCAAACTAGTGTCACCAGCAGTAAGGGACCGTGCTACTTTTGTTTTCTGATATGATATGAAGTACATAGCTTCATGTCTGAAGTATTCTGTAAAACATATTTAATCTGAATCTAATCAAACCTTCCATCAGCTAATAGGAAACATAATAGAGAGAAACAAATTAAATATCAGGGAGAAACAATCAGACAAATTCAAAGTATGTAACATTCCATAATACAGTTGGTCGAGACTCATAAGAAAGTTAATTTCATCAAGTCAAAAAATGTAGAAGCTCTTTCTAGATCAAAATAGACTAAAGAGTTATCTGTAAATGCAGTGTAAAAACTTTGGATGTTGATTTCAAAAGGTCAGCTTTATAGATATTTTTAAATCAAAACAGGTGATGAAATTGTATAGGGAAGAAGACCATATGACATTAGGGTTATCTTCTTGTTTGCATTCTTTTTTCCTCCTTGAGATGCAGACTGAAGAATTTAGAGGTCAACTGTCATGGTGCCTATAACCCATTTTCAAGTGGTTCAGAAAAACACAGAAATATTGGACATCTATCTAAATAAATCACCTGTGGTAATATGAAACAAACAATTGCTGAATCTAGGTGATGGGCATAAGAGTGCTCACTGTATTATTCTATCAATTTCAGTATATGTTTGCAAATTTCCATGATAAGACAGCAAAGAAAAAGCACACTTTCATCACTTGCCCATGCAACAGCTATCAGACTTCTGGGTGAGAACTGATCCCAACACACTTTTGTTGATCTACCCTGTAGCAAGGCTTTCTCATTCGCCCCCCTCCCTCAAAAACCACCCCCCCCCCACCGCCTTTGGAAAGAATGCAAGACAATTTCCAGGCAGTATCTGCCTCTATCTTTCATACCTGGGAATTCTTTCTTTATCCAGACATAACATCAGACTCAGAGGGGGAAAAAAAAATGGGATAAAGGGAATAAAGGGAGAGAAGTTTCTATTGCTTCTGGGGCCTTCCATTATGATGGATGATAAAGCGCTGACTGACTATACCTCCCAGATCAGGATGGAAACCTCCAAACTTCCTGCCTGCTGCATCCTTGGCCTGGCGGTGCACAGTGCAAGCTAATACTGGCCCTAGAATGTGAGGGCGTGATTCCACGCCAGCAGTCTGAAGACAGCCCCTCTGAGGACATTGCGTCAGAGACTTCATCCTCCCACTGCTCAGGAAGGTCCTCCCCACCCCCACTTCATTCCTGAAATAAAAGCTGTTGAATAGTTCAATCAGCTTCATCAGGTGAGTGGTGTCAAGTGTTATTACACTCTCGGCTGTGATTTGATGATATTCCATCCCTTGGTTATTCTCCTGCTCCTCATAGCACCCTATACTTTTGACATCTCTATTGGACTGATGTTAATGTCAAGTTGTCCTGATTCATGTGTTCTATTGAAATCTGGTACTGAGGCAGCCAAAATATGAATCGGATGAGGAGTTTTTGAAGTTCTCTGCCTACAAGCCTTTCTTTTTGACTTCTGTAGCACCTCGAAGTAGTTTTATTTTTGAGAAAAGAATAAAGGCTTATGAGTTTGTAATTGTATATGATGTTAAAAGTGCATCAGCTGATGTTCGGATTAGCAAGGGATAAAGATGGAGAAGTAGTGTAAGAACACTTAATAATAATGTGTAAGTTTCTGGAGACAAATGAAAATAACTTAAAATATTTTGTAAAAGTAATACATGCTTATGAACAGAAAACAAATACACACACACACACACACACACATTCTGAGAACAGAGAGGCTCTAAGAAAAATAAAAGTCAGCTATAAACAACCTCTCCCATTTTTTATCTTTTAGTGGTACAACTGTAGAGTTTTTTTTGTATACAAATATCTACTTCCTCAATTTTATGAAGAAAATGCAATTGAGACATTATGTATTTATTTTACAACCAGATATATATATATATATATATGTGTGTGTGTGTGTGTATATATATAATATATACACACATATATGTGTGTATATATATATATGTGTTTGTGTATATATAATAATATACCACTGATTTCATGCTGGTAAATATATAATGTTATAATTTTTATGTTTTTAGTGTGTACCATAGTTTAACAATTAATTTAAATAATTTTCAACTTCTTAACATTTATCTTGTTTGAAAAGTTTTCTTAATGGTGGCGTGTGTCTGAAAACCCACTTTTGAGCTAAACCAATCACTCCATCAGTCAGATCTATGGTTTTATTTTGTAAAATTCCAGCCTACTGCCTCCCAAGGTGAATTCTATGACAGACAAATCCTTTGACATGTAAATCTGAGAAACATGAAAACCAAAGGAAAGCAGTCATTATTACTCATGGATTCCCGAGGTTCCTAATATGACAATTATTCTTGGGAGTCCACACCAGAGGGATATAGTAATCATCCTTTTCCTACCTCGTTTCCTCATGGAGAATTTTGAGGACCTAGTGTTCCATGGAACAGACTTGAAGTAACTGTTCTGATTACATGCAATCACCATCTTTCATTCATTTCTATTTGGGTATTTTGGTACCAACCGAAGATCAAATATTTTTTCCAAATAGACTTACAATTTTTATAATTATTAATTTATGACAAAAATTGAAATTCACAACAGTTAAGGAGATGTTTATTGTGTATCTACTATGTGATGGGTATTATGTAAAGTCATAGGGTTAAACATACCCATAGGAACCAAGCCCATGAGTTCCTTCATCTTTGGGCCCAATGAATACCTAACAATTTTAGTATATATGTAGTCTTTTGCTGTCCATGACCTGGCCAATCAGAAAATCATAATCTCCTAGGCACAGAGACTCAAACCCTATCTGATGTAATCTGGGGCTGCTGTAACTGCAGAGACAGAAGTAGCACCTCCTTCCTCTGGATTTGGATTGAAAGGAGTTGGCTATGGGGCAGCAGGCAGCCATTTTTATCACAACTCAAAGTCTGAGGCTCAAACCAAATGGATAAAAGCTAACCAAAGGATAAAGGATAGATCTTGATGGGTTGAATCCAACAGTTTTTGATCCTTGGGAATTTAGTTACATGGGCCGACTTGGGTTGGCTTTCCTGTGACTTACATCCAAAAGGGTCCTCACTAATATAATATTGTATTTCTTCTCTTGTGGAAAATTATTTAAAACATGTTAGGAAACTTTATTGGCTGAGAATGGATATAATTTGGCATAAAGTGAAATCCTTTTTGATGATTTAGAAAAATGTAACATGAATTCTCAAAGTTGTTTTTTAACTACATCTTTGATCTTAGGATATTTTCTTAAGATTGACCTATTTTTTTTCCCCCTGAAAGTGGAAGCAAAATGAATAGTGATTAGTTTAAGGTTTCATTTAGGTTTGGTTTTAGTTGACAAAGGTCTTACTTTATATAATCATCTCAGTAGATGATCAAATAACCTAGATAAGTTTAAACAATACTTATTTCTCTGAAATTGAGGGACTTATTGTTACATGATCCTGCATGAGCTGTGTTTCACTGAAGCCTGAAGGAGTCCATTTGAAAAATGGATTCCACCAGAGAAGTATCTAATTCTGAGCTTCTCCTACATTCTAGATTAAACTGGAACACCCCCCCCCCCCCGAAAACCTATCTTAACAGCATTTCCATTGCTTATTTATTCTACTTACCCCATCCCAATGATGTTTCACTCCTCTCCAGGCAGCCAGGTAAGAATTTGCCAAATCTCCACCTGAGTAATTGACCTTATTTTAAAATTTTCTCTATAGCGAGAGTTTTTCTAAATCCTTCTGCTCAAAGCTTAGATCCCTGGGCTGTTTCTCTCCAAATTTCAAAGCTAAGATCTCTAGCAACAGCATGCTATTTGTCCAATGAAGCTCAGACTGGCCTTTTGCTGGCAGATTGGCCTAGCAGATTCATAAAAGTTCACCATAATAAAAAAAAGTCAGCTCAGATGAAACAGATTTGCAAGCTTTAATGGTATTATTCAAACAGCTGTGATAAATATATAATTACATTATATAAATCTGTAATACTAGCTGGATAGGTCAAACTATGTCATCTTTTTGAATATGACAGACAACAGCTGGAATAGGCCTCCTTATGGCAATAAAGTTCTCTTATGCAGTGCTCCAGGAGAAGGCTCAGAATGCAAAGCATGTTTGCCATGAATTTCATTGAGGTTCTAGGATTTGCCTTCGAGAGATATAGATTTGTAATAAAAAAACAAACAAACAAACAAAAAATAAACCTGAATTCCTTCCACTCCATGTCCTTTTATCTTTCCTACTTTATGAGGAAAACATCCTGAATTCCCACACAAGGACAAACTGTTTCTGAGTCCTCGGGTTCATGGGCCACCTTGACTTGATTTCCCAGAGTGGAGATCAAGTTTACTCTTTTTATCCCATTCACCAATTTCCAAAGAATATCATGTAGGCTTCTGGTCTGAACTTGACTGTTTTCACAAATATATATACTTCATGTGCTCAGTGGTTCTGTGAAATCTGCATTCCAGAACTGACAATAATGTGGCCAATGACCTCTCTGGAACCACATGGGAAGAAAAAATGGTGTCTTGATGGGCTATTCCTCTAAGATGGAACTTCCCAAAGCATACTCTATGGAATGTAAGCTTTTGGTTTGATCACGAGTCAAAGAGAACGATAATACTTTTAAGATAGAGGACAACATATAACTTGCAATAAAATCATGACAGCATAGCAAATGGAATACAAGAATACAAAGGGAAATGCTCAGGTGTCACTTAGGAAGTTTTAGCGCTATCATTTTTTCCTTCAGAAATTTGACAGCACACTAATTAAGTCTGGTGAGAAGTCGTGGCCTTATTGTTCCATTACAGTTATATTTGAGGAAAGAGTCAGACATGGTATGATTTCATAAGGTTGTAGAAACAGTCCTCATTAACATCAGGAAGCTAATTTTTCCAAAAATGTTTTGCCTATTTCCATTTTATTAACATCAAAGTTGTACCTTGTATAAACAGACTGAAATTCTTAGGAAAAAAAAGAGTATAAATATGTTTGTAAATGTGATATGGTCTGTTTGTTTAAAATATATAGTAAAGTAATATTCCATATTTATGTCATCACCAATTAACTCTTTACCCATTTGCAATGTCTGAGGCACTAGTCGACGAAATTAACAGGCTGACAATGAGCAGAACTAATATACCACAGGCCCAGCCACTGACTATCCTGAATGAATACTGATCAATTCAATCAACACCCAAGAACCTGAAATTCAATTCAATTGAATTAGTAATTGTCTCCTTGGAGTGGTTTATGTAAGTAGGTAGGTTTGTTTGGAATTCATCGATGTCCTGTTTTTCGTGCAAATCATCAGTTTATCTCCAGCGTCTGTCCTCAGACCACTTAAGAGAGGGAAGTGACCAAGTGAATCATGAAGCACCCAAGGAACACATGCATGGATAAACAATTAGAAAAAACTGTGTCCTCCCTGCAGAGCAAAACACTTCAGGTCCTTGCCATGCTTCATGAGCCACTGCGGCCAGAGTGCTGCTGGTGTTGGAGTTGTACTTGCAGAATGTCAGGCACAGGTTGGATGGGCGCTCATTCAGTGAGCCTCCTGAGCCAGTCAGGGTGCTTGACCGTGAATAGATGGTTTCCAGTGCTGTGCAGGGGATGGACGTGACCGTTGCTCCAGAGGCTGCATCAAAGTTTTTCTCCAACTTTGATTTTCTACCACTTGCCTCGAAACACGAGCCAGATCTCCTTTCCCTTTGTATCTCGAACCTCCTTCTTCTGGGTATGGACAAGACATATGTCCATCAGGAAAGCTGCTCGTTTCTGGTTAGTTATTGAGAAAATTAGTCTTTCAGTAGAAAAAGCATGGGGTGTGTGGTTGTAAAAAAGGGAACAGACACACTTCAACTTGGGCAGGTCACTGGAGTTTCAGGGTTCTTGTGGGTAATTTTAAGCTAATAATAACATCCCCCCAGGTTTTGTACAGATGAAATTAAGTCATGCACTTGAAATTTCTTTGTAAACTGGGCCATGTTATGAATTTTTGTTATTGTCGGTGAAAGCACTTGATTTGCTTATCATTCATATGCATTTCCATATTGTATCTTTCAAGATAAAACAAGTTGCTGAAAATCAGCTAATGCAATACTAAAATTGTATTTAAATTTAGCCCCCAAGGTCTCTAAAACCTGAAATACATGATTGAATTATATGCTCTAGAAACAAGAGAAACAATGAGCCTACTGGTGAATGGTGAGGTGGCTAGAATTCCTTTCTATTCTTAATAACGACATAATTGCAAAATCCAAGAAGGCCAAATTAAGAGGAGTTTTCTGACTATGAACACATTTTTGGAAAAGGCACGGAGAGCTTAGTATTTATAGTTTTATAAAAGTATAATTATTTAAAACTTTGCTGTAGTTAAAAAAACTGCCATATTTATAGGGTACTTCTGTGGCATTAAACCTGTTTCTTTTTTCCTCCCCCTGCAAACGAAGATATTTAGTGGTTTTTAAGAGGTTCCCCTGGTTGAAATCTTCTGTACAATACTTGCTTAATGAGCTGATTAACAACTGTTACTGAGAATTAATGAATCAAATCACAGTGGTAATCACCATATTGCAAATCACTGTGTTGTATTAGGTTATGATGGAGCCATACATTTTACAGTGACGACTCTTTTGTATAATGAAGGTATCTGAACAGATTGTATCCCAGGTCTCATTGGAGGAACTTCAATAATGTTTTGGATACAAGAAAGTCTTTTGGAATTCCCTAAACAGTAAGCAACAAAAGACTATTAGTAGAATATTATTCCATTAAGTACAAAAAGCATTTTGATTTTAAATCATTATTCAGAGTGCTTTTGAAACCTATTTTAGTCTTTACACACTTATAATGCAAACACACAGAAATCTTGCCATCTGATAAGGCATCTGCTTTAACATGATTTGCAGTGGAATGGCAAATAAAACATAAATGGCTACTGCAAAGGAATTTTAGTTTTGATAATTTGCTGCATTGCCAGAGAGTTATCATTTCAGAATATTAAATAAAATCTTTTTTTTTTCATTTAAGATAGTTTTTGAAATCTGAGACTTGAGTTTTGAATTCCATTAGAGAATGCTTTCATAATGAATAGTTACCTCAATTAAGATGTTATAGGGGCACCTGGGTGGCTCAGTGGGTTAAAGCCTCTGCCTTCGGCTCAGGTCATGGTGCCAGGGTCCTGGGATCGAGCCTCACATCTGGCTCTCTGCTCACTGAGAATCCTGCTTCCTCCTCTCTCTCTCTCTGCCTGCCTCTCTGCTTACTTGTGATCTCTCTCTGTCAAATAAATAAATAAAATCTTAAAAAAAAAAGAGGTTATGAAGATTAGTTAACTATTATTCTGTTATCTAAGTAGCAAATAATGTGTTGTCATGGGCTAATACTGAAATGAGAGGTAAAACTCATTGAGTTCAGGTAGTTGGTTTTCTAAATATTTAAAAAGTAGAATTATGCATTAGCTTTATGCAAGTTAGCATTTTCCCTTTGCTTCATAGCCTCATGGGTCAGACATTTTTAAAAAGTCCTTAAAAATGACTTTTTGCTCCATGTTTACCAAAATGGCTGATTGTATTAAAATATCTCTCTTTAATAAATATACTCAAACTATGTACACAGCTCAAATAGAGTTATATAAGAGAAGCTTATCAAATTCAGAATATTTTAAATGAATGCAACATTAATCATTTATTCTAATAAACACATAAGATTATCTAATAAGAATTTCATAGAAGGCTGAATGCCAAGGTGGGCTTCCTGGGGAAGACCCATATACAATACAAGATTTTCAGTTGAAGATCAATTCATTTCAGCAGACTAAAAGTCCCACATACACAGATTTTTAAACAACTGTACTTTAAAAAATTTTATATAGACATTATTTCTAAGAATATCCCTATCCTCTATTAATCTTCAATTTAATTTAATGTGAATATATGTAAGTTTTTCTTTAACTTTACTCCAACACAAACTGCTTGTCAACCAAATTAACCTTCTTGCTGTCATTTAATGGAAACCCTTTTCAGAATGAGAGGATGTGTGTAGGCTCTGGGGTCACATCTCCTAGATTCAAATGCCAGCTCTACCGTTTCACAGCTGTGTGACCTAAGCACGTTCCTTAATTTCTCTATGCCTTAGTTTCCCCATTTATAAAACATTTGTAGGTATCTCTCAATGGGTTTTACGTAGACGAAGGGAGTCAATGCAGATTTTCTGCTTGACCATTCCCAATGTTGAGTAAGCCCCAGCTGTAATGGAAGGAACAATAAACTGGTCTCTGGCTTACTCTCTTCCTTCTAATTCTCACAAGAAGCCTGTAACCTAGAAAGTATCCTATTTCCTTGATGAAGAAACTGAGCTTCACTAAGGAAAATTTTTAAAAAAACAATTGATGGGTTTAGGACATAAAAATAGAATCATGTAAAATGCTCACTGAAAACCAGAGAGACCAGAAGAGAGGGAAAAAAGAATCCATGAACAAATGGGTGGATGTTTGCAAGTCTGAAAGATGTGAATCCAACTGTATCACTTATCACTTTATTTTACTTCTCATTTTTAAAAATTTAAAACAATGGCTTAAATACGCTAAAAGAGATCATTAGAGTGAATTAGAAAAATAAACTCCAACTGTGTGTGGTCAATGGGAAACCGTTTCTCAGCCTCTCCTTCCTCCCTGGTGACCTGGACAGGGTTGAGAAACACTGAACAGACGTTTTTTTTTGTGCGATGTCTCTGAATTTGGATTTGTCTGTTTTTCTTATGATGGGGTTGGGGTTATGTGTTTGGGGGAAGGAAGTTCAAAGAAGTAAAGTGGAAACTTCATCACAGCTTATAAAAAGTACATTCTACAGACATGACTTATGGGGCCCCTGGGGGGTGCAGTCAGTTTGGGCTTAGGTCATGATCTCAGGGTAGTGATATTGAGCCCAGTGAGGGGCTTGGCACTCAGTTGGAATCTGCTTGAGATTCTCCCTCTCCCTCTGTCCCTCCTACTCAGGCTCTCTCACTCTCTCTCTCTCTCTCAAATAAATAAATAAATCTTTAAAAAATTGAAAAGTAAAAACATAACTTGTCACTGTGGAGGTCAACCTCACTCACCTGGTCAATGGTGCTGATTCTGGTGGACAACCGAGGCCACAAGGTGCAGTCTCTCCTGTTTCTCAAGCAGTAATGAGTCTTTTCCTCCCACTCTCTTTGTTAGTCTAATCCTTCTTTCAAAAGCCAGCTCAAAGTCTTCAGATTCTCAGAGATGTCTGTCACCCGCAGCCAGCTCCATGGGTGTGTGACACAAGCAGGCACACAGAACTCCTCTCTTGGAAGGGCCCCATACTTGAACAAGGGCACCAGTGTCATCGTCTTGGAACAAGAGGCCAGCAGCTTATATAGGTGACCCTGACTGCCACAGCCCAGCAGTGTTTCCCATCTTTGAATTCTTAGGACATTCATTTGTTCTTATCACAAGTTTCTTTGTACCCTCCCTCTTAACTGCCTAGGTCTCTACTGTCACTTCCAAATAACCTACAGAATCTTTAATATCTATGTTCTTATATGTTGTCGTATCCCATCAATATTCAGTCCAGAGCTCAAATATAGTAGGTGCTCAACAAATGTTTGTTGATTATGGTAGAGTTGTGCTAATATTTAACTCAGTGGAAACACTGCCATAAGGTCATTCAGAGTAAAAGGCCCTGTAAATTACAATGTAAAAAAAAAATGGACAATCTTGATGAAATATTAAAAGACTTGGAATTCCATGCAGAATCATTAACACAGAAAGGGGATCATTGTGCAGTCCAATCAGTGGACACACAAAAAAGTGAATTTACCATATAACTTGCATGGAAGAATTTAAAACCCATTAATTGTGTAAAGAATTGGGTGAGCAGTCCCTTCTCCTGACACTTTCCCCTGACACTGTGATGAAGGAATAGAGCTTGTCACAGTGCCATCTCTGCCTACCTCCCCCACCCCCTGCTAGGGTCTGTTCTGCTGCTCTCTGGTTTTCCCAAAGCCGTAGGGGGCAAGCGGGCAGAGGACAGGCCTCATCTTTACTTTATGTGTCCACATCGGAACAACACCTGTACCCTGACTGGGATTCTCCTAAGTGTGAGATTACGATTCAATACATTTCGGAGGAAGACAGGGGGTCTTCACTTTAGCGCGTGGTTTACTAATTCTCATAATCAGGAAATGTTGGAAAAGTTAACAATAGGATTTAGAGAGTGAACAGGCTTCCCAGAACAAAATTGACCAGCTTGCTTTCTGAATGGTCACCAGGTAGGGGAAGGGCTTCTCAGACCTCCATTTCTTTCCCTACTTCTCTGCCACAATCACTGGCCACAGCTTTTCTAGTTGTTAGCAGGTATATATTTGGCCCAATGCAAACCACACCGCTACCTTGTTCTCACCTCCTGGCTTATTCCCAGTCATTTATGTTGGACCATCTTGCTGTTTCCTTTTCTGCAGATATGGTGAAGTACTGCACTCTGTCAATATCACTAGACTTTCCTCCAGAGCCTCACTTGGGGCTGTGGGTCTGGAGTTTGAAAGTTTTGCCAGGACCCTCCTACCCTGTCTTATCTGGCTGTTGCTAGTACAATCAGATGGTATGGGGCCCAATATTTATCACATGTAGCTTGAAATATAATACATTTTTATCAATGTCCGTATAACTCTTTCATTGTAGATGTTTTATTTCAGTTCTACCCCCTCCCCTTGCCTTTTTATAAGCTGGCCAGAGGGCTTAACCAACATTTCTTTCTTTCTTAAAAAAAAAAAAAAAAAAAAAAAAAAAGTTGAACTCTAGTGGTTTTACAAATTAGCTTTGAAACAGGACCTTTAAAACTAGGAACTCTCTGTATTTACCAATCCCAAGCCATGTGGAGAAGAAAGAACAGGAGGTGCATGCAGGGCTCCAGCAATCAATAAATGAGAAAGCATACAAATGACCAACCCAGGTCTCCTCCGGGAGTCTGCCCACAGGAGCACTGGGGCTGGGCACAGAGCAAGGAACAGAGTCCCTCAGGGTCAGATCCAAGGCAGTCTGGGGAAGTGTGGCATAGCTGTTATTAACTGAAATGTGACAGAGTTGGTAGGAGGTGCTGGTGCCTGGCAATCAGCCATAGGGTGACTTAGTTTCCCTGTAAAACTCAGCTGATCATGCATCAGGAAGGATAAGCCCTCAGTGGCTGGGAGTGGGAACAGCCCTTCACTGAAGGCTTGTAATGCACAAACCAGTGTGAGGGGTGCTGGGTCATTTCAGAAACCATTCCTTTCATAGGAAGAAATAATATCAGCCACACGCCGGCTTCTCAATGTAGGAGATGACTTTATGCACTGTGATTTAAAAAAAAAAAAAAAAAAAAAAAAAAAAGATAATTTAGGATCCACTGCCCCTTTTGTAGCTATGCAAGTTATAAATTACAGTGTTAAAAATGTAGCCATTTTAGTTCCCAGTGGGTCTCATTCTTTGTGTGTATATTTATCCAATTGTCTGATTCACTTATTCACTTAAGTTTGTAACTACAGGGTCTTGCTCTGGGTTTTAGAAATGAATAGCTCTAAAAAAGTCAAAGCAACAATCATTTCTTTAAAACCCAGATTTGCCCTGCTTGGAGTCATATAAGGATAGCTATGTGATTATCCAAAACAGCACTGACCTAGAGACAAAAGATCTTGGTAACTCCCCATAGCAACGGGAGTTGTGACTTTCCTCGCTGCTTTGTGTGGGGCTCTGCCAGCGGAGACAAGCTCCAGGTGACATTGATCTCCATGGCCTCGTTCTAAAGTGAGATGGCCAGGGTCTATTTTGGATGATAAGTAGATAAGGACTATGAATTCACCTTGAGGATAAATAAAAATAGCTTATCTGACCTTTTATTTATTTCTCTCTTACAATAAGAGGAAGTTAACCCACTTAATGTGAAGGAATCATCTTTCCTGCTCAGGCATTATGATGGCTTACAAACCTCAAAACCTGCTTCTTATCGGATTTTAATAATTTTTAAGCCACGAGAAGAATCACAGCTCTTATTTTTCTCTTTCTCTAGTATCTGCCTCCGCCTATGCCAACAATCGTTACTGCAAATATCTGAAAGAAGACAGTATAGGCTTTGTAACTGGGACCCAACTGGTTATTTGCAATGAAGCCCCCTGTACCAGCCACATTCCTAGGCACCTGCTACGGCTTTCAGTTGTGAATTTCAAGCTGTGAACATAAACTGAATCTAACTTTTATAGACTGCACATAAAGAATGCTTGCAAATCTGGACGACAGTAAAATAAGAATATTCAAAGTGGTGGGATTTTGATCATCCCCTGGCCATACAAAATAGCCAGCTAGCTGGGTTGCTTGCCTCCGTCTGGCTGCATGTGTTTATTGAGCATCTGTTATGTGACAGTCACTTGCCAGGGTCTTGAATTATCTGAGAAAAGAACAGACATACTCCCTCTCGTCGTATAGGTCATCAGTACACTCAAGGCCAGGAGGCAGCAGGCTGCAGCTGAAGTGTTGCCTGTCATAGGATTTGAACCCCTGAGTTCAAGATGTTTTAGAAGCGCAAAGAAAGGGCACCACTCTGCTGAGCAGGGAAGACCTCCCAAGCCAGATATGCTGTGAGAACTAAAAACAGGCCCACTTAGCAGGAAAGACGACTAATCCCCTCACTACTGACTTCAAAAAAATCCTATTAAAAGGCAAATATAGTGAAGATTATAGGGAGACCTCTCTGTTCTACTTTTGCAAGTTCTTATGAATCTATAATTATTTCAAAATAAAAAGTTAAAAAAAAAAAAAAAACAACACAAGAAATGTAACACTTTAGGAATCCTCTTGAAACAGCCTGGTGTCCAGGTCCTACTTTGTGGGCATGTGACCTCTACAGTCATACAGTGTCCCTGGTCAGAAGGGTCTGGAATACAGAAGGAACTCAGTAAAGAGTTAGCTAGGTTCTTAAAAGCATACAGTTATTTCTGTCAGTGTGTAGGACTGACCGTTTCAACACAGACATATTTGAAGAGAGACTAGGAGAAACTGTAAAAGATTCTTAATGATTCCAGTGGCTTGTTTCTGTAATACGCATTTCAGTTTTATAAGCACCTGAAATGTTGTATGATAATCGGATTGTTAAATAGCCTAGTAATTATATTCTAATATCCTGGCCATGCCACATAATCTTTTGAGTATCTTGTGTGTTATGAAATGCTCACAAGACTGAAAGAAATTACGTTTGGGAGATGAGAGAGATTTTACATGAAGAAGGATAGAAGGTGGAAAAGGAAGAGACAGAGAGGGAGATGGAGGGGAGTAGGGTGGTTAGAGGCAGCTTCTCAGTGGAGATGACATCTGAGCAGAGCCTTGAATGAGCTGAACAAGCAAGTTCCAAGCCCCTGACAATAGAACATCAGAAGCCAGAGTGCCTAGAGCACAGTGGGCCGGGGGGGGAGGGGGGCGGACTGAGGTCTGAAAGGTGTCCCGAGGGACCTGGTGAATTCCAGTTTTATTCTAATTTGAGTGTCAAGATATGGGATGATAGATGTGTGCTTTTGAAATATCAGCTGCAGTAAGACGAAAATGCCCCCCAAGGTGCCGGGTGCTAACCCCTGGAATCAGCATGCATTACCTCTTAAGGAAGAAGGGTCTCTGCAGATATTATTAAGGATCCTGAGATGGAAAGATGATCGTGGATTTTCCAGGTGGTTCCTAAAGTCCATTACAAGTGTTCTCGTATTACTGCCCATGCACAGAAGAGAAGGAGGCAGTGTGATCAGGGAGGCGAGGGGCTGGAGTGACATGTCCCCAAGCTAAGGAGTGCCATGGGCCCCCGGAGCAGGAGAGGGGCAGGGAGGCATGGATTCTCCTCTACTGCCTCCAGAGGGAGCAGAGCGCTGCCACCTCCTTGATTTCAGCTCAGTGACACTGATGTTGAAACTGTGGCCTTGGAAACTGTGAGAGAATAAATTTCTGTTGTTTTAAGCTACTTACTCTGTGGCAATCTGTTACAGCAGCCATAGGGCACGAATACAGCAGCTGATGGATATTTAAGGACCTGTCCTGGATGACATCACAAAACAGTAAACGTACCTAGAGAAGATGTTGGAAGGTGAACACGGAGACCTCCAACATTTAGAAATAGGCGAGAAAGAACTGCAGTGAATTGACAAACGACCTCCGTATGTGTGTGACTCCGTGTGTGTGGAGTGGAAAAGTGGTCACAAGGAACTAAATCACCTAAGCAGAAATGATCATAAAATCCTAACTATTCCGGGAATTTTCACAGTTCTGAAGAAATGCACAGACTTTTCCCAAATTAGGTAAGATAAATGTAATCAATCTCAGGCAGGTCATACTAGCTACCATCTGAGTGTCTGTCACAAGTGTGGTGATTATTTTATTTCTTTTTGGAACATACGTGTGTATGTACATGTGTGAATGTATTTAGCACAAAATATTTATATCAAGTTTGGAAATAAAAAAGCACAAGTAAAATGATTCAGTATGGTTTGTCTGACTGGAGCCTATAGAAAATGTTGTAAAATGTTGGGTTTAAGTCTTAGCTTAAAATGGGAATTTGGTGTTATTGATCTGACAGCTTTGCGGATGTCATCATTTGATTTACGACTGAACAGACAGTAATCTTTGACAAATTTAGTCTTCAAAAATACGGGTCTTTTTGCCTGAGTCAATGGAGACTTCCTTAAATTTGGATGAGGTGTCATGTCATTTTCAGTAATTTGGGTGAATGTTTTCTTAGTGCGAAGTAAAATTAGATGATGAAATATGCAGTCCTTATAGGAAAGAATGTGGTTAGGAACAAAATACCATGAATAAAAATTGAATGAGTGGAAATCTCCATTATAGGAGTCAAATTATTTCAGCTGAGGTAAAAGGAATGGAGTGTTGGGGACACTGGCTGTGTCCACATGAGCAAAACCCAGTGTCTTGCTTTGCATATTCATTGTCTTATGACATAGGAGACCCATCAGGATCCATGGTGCCAAAAAGTGTCATTGAAACAGACAATGGGGAGCGGCCAGCTGGATCTGCATAATAATTCTGAATTATTATTTTTTCCTTTTACTTCCTTTTCTCCATCTCACTCCTTCCCTCTGTTTTGCTTTTTCCTTTTTTCTTTTTTTTTCTCCAAAAAGATCCTGTTAGCACAGACAAATGAGGCAAGTCAATAACATCCACCCAAACAGACAGGATATATTGAGCCAATTCAAAGCTGGGTGAACAGCAGCTGTGGTCTTGCCTGTGAAATTAGTTTAGAGGTGGCTTCTGCACAGTGGAGCGTCAGAGCTCTTTCATTTATACTTCCTATAAGCACTGAAAAATGTGCACTTAGGTAAAAACCCATTTGCTGAGATTTTACCATCTAAACTTGTGTGTAGACGTGTGCAAGATAGAAGGAGAGGAGAAGAAAGGGGGACAGAAGACACTTTTCAGTCTATTTTAAAGATTTTTAAAGCAGGCAGCAACGAAACAGATTGACCTTTTATTACTTCTGAATTGAAGACAGCTTCCTCCCTTTAAAGCTTCAATTATATTGCAGGTTTTTATGATTTTGGAAGATGCCATGGTAACTTAGGCAATGAACCCAGACCAGGCTGTTTGATGTGTTGAACTGTGTACCATAAACCTTTGCAGTTTTACCAATCTGGCACCAGAAATTACCCAATTACAATGATTTTAGCTTA
Source organism: Mustela lutreola (assembly GCF_030435805.1). Lineage (NCBI taxonomy): Eukaryota > Metazoa > Chordata > Mammalia > Carnivora > Mustelidae > Mustela > Mustela lutreola. The sequence continues at coordinate 11,374,448 of NC_081295.1, read as the reverse complement.
ATTTTCCAAATGCAACTAGAATGTGTGTCTTATAGGATGATGAGAAGAAAAAATAAATAAAATAGTGTATATGTAGATTATAGATTAATTCACTTGAAATTATGACTTTTAAATTTTGAAAGGAAAACTTCCGTTTTATCAGATACTGAATCATTTATAATTCCATTGGTGGTGTTTGCATTTCAGGAAGGATTTAGCAGTCTTCAATTATGCTATATTGTTGGTTGTGAAAAATTATTTAATGGCATGGAAAAATGTTCATAATAAAGTTGGAGTGGAAAATAAGGTTATAAAAACTGTAGATATTATGTGAATCCAGCTTTATTTATATGTTTTTGTATAGTATATTGATATTAATATAATTAACACATTAACAGCTTCATATACTGTACAAGTATATATAACATACATACACTAAAAAGATCGATAGTTTTCTTTTTTATACTTTCTGTTTGTTTTCCCAAAGTTCATAATGTGAAAATTTTAATCTGACCATAAGAAATCCAATACACACACACCCCAACCCATTTTAAAAGAAAATAACTTCACATTCCAAATACACTAGCTATATAGACATAGGTCTTATTTTATCTGCCATTTAAAATCTGTAAAACTGGACAACATATATGAAACAATTACTTTTAGGCAAAACACAGTTGTGGTCAGTAAAAGAATGGAAACCCAGAAGGTGTGCTCAACATTGACTTCAGCTTTCTGTCTAGGAGCTCTTTGCAAACCTAGCATTGGGGATTGAGTCCAAATGGAGAGCAATGGTCTCTCTGGGTAGGACAAACAGAAACTGGTACCAAGGTATATGAGGTAGATATTGGGGAGTTGGGAGGCAGGGTCTCAGAGAGAAGGAATTTGTATAGAGAGGAACTCTAGAAAACTGCATGAAACCTCTTGAGTCTTTGTCCAAATACTAAGCTGACCATGTGTGGAATGGTAAGACATGGTAAAGAATAGCTATTCAGAGGCTAAAAACGACAATAGCAGCAAAAGGAAAAAAAAAAAAAAAAACAGAAACAAAAGCAAACAAACAAACAAAAGACATAGCATTTGACAATATTGGGAGACATAAGCTTTCAAGTAGCCAGAGTGGTCACTGAGATCTCAGAAAGGCTTTCCCTTATGAGTAGGCCAATAATAGCCTTAGATACAAAATAGCAAAGCTTCAAAACAAATGTCAACAAGATAAATCATTCCAGAACAAAAGACCACATTCCTTAAAAAAAGACAATGGAATACAGAAATTTAAATATGTGGCACCAATTGTATTTAGGATATAATTTAGACACATATAAAGAGGGAAAGAAAAAGAGACAATGAGTAAACAAATAGAAAATCCCAACCAAGAAATCAAAATGACAAAAATGGAAATTTTAACATCGAACAGTACAATATATGATATGAATATTATGCTGGATGGATTCAATAACAAATTGAACACCAGCAAACAAAGACCAGTCATTTGAAAACTGGGATATTGGTCTGCGTCTAGGAAAGAGACAGAAATCACACAGTGATTTAAATAGGGGAAGATAGATATAAAGAATGAAGCAATGATAAAAGACTATAAGATGTAAAATAAACCTAGAGTTGGAGCTGAGCAGGGGTAGAAAAAGGAGAAATTTGGAAGGCAGTCCACTTATGAGGGCTGAGGTTGAGACCTTGTTGGAACTAGTGCAGTTGCATCTGCTGAATGGCAGAGTTTCTGGATTTCAAAATCCAGTTTTCTGGATTTTGCAGGCCAAAGCTTGGCCACAGTCAACAATCAGGAAGTAACTGTGGTGCAGGTAAGCCACAATGGGTGAGCAGGTGCTCAGAGTGAATCTGGTACCTGCACTGAGGGCTGTTGGAGAAGCACCTCTAAGGAGTTAGTGAGTTGCCACCAGTAAGCTGATGCACAGGAAGAGCTGGGATGCTGCTAAAGGTGGGTGGTCTTGACTCTGTAATACCTATGCCAGGATGTCCAAAGAAAATGAGCCTCCGGTGTGCTGGGCAGGCACCCAGAAGGAGGCAGGCTGCTGCTGAATTTGGAAATGTTAGAACATGTTGGAAGGGTTATGAAACGGTAGTCTCCAGGCTGGGGCCAGTGTTGCAAGGTCACTGAGAGATCACATATTCAGTGAGGCACATCACTAGGGCGGAGCATGACCAAATGTCCACATATCTATACCAGTGACCAACTAAGCAGCAGTCTGACCAACAAGAAAAGCCCCATTCTGAGTGTGCCTTTGGTTCTCTCTAATGAGAAACTTAATATCCTCCTCAGTATAAAGGAGAAATGCTATAGGAATTCTGTACTCTAAAGCAGGAATTGAAATGTGAATTTGGAACTGGAAAGCAGTACATTAATTACTGTCAGAATAGGACAACAGAGATTATACAAACTGAAGTTCAGGGAGAAAAAAAGACTTGAAATAAGAAACAGAGACTCAGGGACCTGTAGAATATTATGAAGTGGTCTAACTTGTGTGCAATTGGAGTTCAAGAAACAACTAGAACGATACAACATGTGGAGAAATAACAGCCAAACATTTCCAAATTCAAGAAAACCCCAAAAGTTCTATAAACCCAGGAGCATAGTGAACCCTAAACAGGAAATACACAAAAGAAACCACACTGAGGTACACCTAATCAAATATTTGAAACCTAAGATAAAGAGAAAAACTTAGAAACAATCACAGAAAACCACAATGTGCATATCCAAAAACAACAATAAGAATAATGGCTAATTTCACATCAAAAACAATAGAAGCCAGAAAATAATGTTTTCAAAACAGGAAAAAAGTACTAGCAATGAGAATTCCATAGGCAGCAAAAATATTTTTCAAAAACTGGAAATGCGATAAAGATACTATAGACAAAATTAACTGAACTAATCACAAATAGTACTGCACGATGAGAAATGCAAGTGAAAAATTTTCAGATTGGAAGAAAATGATTCTAAATGGAAGCCCAGAACTACAGAAATAAATAAACAACACCAAGGAACAGTAAATATCAAGGTCAATATAAAATAACTTCAATTAATTTTACGTTTTTGAAAGACTATTGATTGTCAAAATGGAAACAATAACAGTATATTATAGGGTTTATAATATATGTGAACGTAAAGCATTAATACATGTGAAACAAAAGCACACCAAATGGTGGGGTGTTCAATAAAATCACACAGTTACAAGGCCCTTACACAGGAATGGAGGAACTATCTTGCATAATTCATGAAGGAATATGATATTATTTGAAAATAGAGTATGCAAGTTAAAATGAATGTTGTGGTTTCTAAGGAATCCTTAAAATAATTTTTAAAAACAAAAAAAGGTAGAGCTAAAAGCCAACAGATGAGATTAAATGTAATAATTTAAAAAAAATATGTAAGAATCATGCCAAAGAAGATAAGAAACAAAAAACCAAGACCAGATGGGGTGAGTGAAAAACAACAACCTGGAATATTTAATCCTAAACACGTCAATAATAATATCAAATGTAAATGTAATAAACACACCAATATAAAAACACCAATAATAAAACTGGAGAAAAATAAGCAAAAGCTAAAAGCATGTTGTTTTGTTTATAAAAGGAACATATTAAGATGAGTTGAAATAAATAGATTGGAAAAGTAACACAAATCATAAAAATACTGGAGTCTCTTTATTGATATCAGAAAAATTAAACAGCAAAATATCATAGAAATATTTCATAGATGGCAGAAATACTAAACCAGAAAAATATTCTATAAAGTCAGAAATAAGGAGATATACTTTGTAATGATACAAGGGTCAAATGATCATAAAGACATAATAATCTTAAAATATATATATACTTAACAACAGAGCTTCAAAACACATGAAAGAAAGAATGAGTTAAGAAAGGTAAGAGTAGACAAATCCATAATTACAACAAAATAATTTAATAGTCCTTGCTTAGTTAATGATAGAATAAATGAACAAAATTTTGAAAGAATATAAAAAATAACCTGAATAGCATTATAACTAGTTAACATAATTGACGTATTTAGAACACTAAATACGTATATTCTTCTCAAATAGAAAATCACCAAACTATACCAAATCATAATCCATAACTCTTCTCAATAAATTCTGAAGGATTGCAATGCCACCAAGTATGTTTTCTGATCAGAACAAAATTAAATTAGAAATTAATAAAGAATACCAGGAAAATCACAAATAATTGGAAATTAAAAATCACATTTTATAATAACCCATGAGATGAAGAATAAATCATAACTGAATGTATAAAATATTTGGAACTGAGTATAATTAAAACAGCATATTAAAATTTGTGGGATATAACTAAGGCAATGATTAAACAGGCATTGATAGCTTTAAAGGCTTGTATTCCAAAAGCATAAAATTTTAAAGTCAATAATCTAGGTTATCAAAATCATAAAGTAGAAAAAGAAAAAAAAATCAAAGTAAGCATAGCAAGGAAATATTTAAAATAAAGGCAAATAGAAAGCAGACAAACAATAGAGAACATCAACAAAAATGAAAGTTGATTCTTGAAAAAGAATTTTCAAAGTAATAAGCCCATAAAAAGGCTGATCAAGACAGTGGGGAGAAAAATAGATGGGGGAGAGGACAGAGATAGAATGATGAATTACAATATCAGAAGGGAAAGAAGGTATATTTCTGCAGGTCTTGTAGATAATAAAATGATATCTAGAGGAATATGAACAAATTTACACCATAAATTTGAGAGCGCAATTAAAATTAGCAAATGTCTTGGCAGTCAAAAATTACAAAACTAAGCACAAAACAATATGTGCTTGTTCAGAGAAAATCTGAGAAAATCTGAACAAGCACATATTTGTTAAAATGTTGAATTCATAATTAAAAACCGTTCTATGTAGAAAATTCAAGGTCAACATTTAAGGTAGAAATAATCACAGTCTTACACAAACTCTTTTAGAAAACAAGAATATGAAAAGTGAGACAAGTATTAAGCGGATAATAAAAACAGCCAAGATATTATAGGGGAAAAAAATCCCATAATAAGCATAGATACAAAAATTCTCTAAAAATATCAATAAATCCAGTCATATGAAAAGGACAATATATCATGATCAATTGATATTTATCCCAGGAAAGCAAGATCAATCTAACTTTTAAAAATCAATTGATAATAATTCATCATATCAACAGAATAAAAAATAGACTTTATACTATCTTTGATGATAAAGAAGCATTTGATAATAATTCACACTCATTTGTGATTTTAAGAAAAGCTTTTAAATTTTAATAGAAGAAACTTGCTCAAATTAATTTTTAAAAATATCTATAAAAAACCTGCAAATGATATTATACATAATGGCCAAACATTGAATGCTTTCTCCAAGATTGGGAATAATGCAAGAATGTACAATCTCATCAATTCTAACCAACATAGAACTGGTGGTTCTAAACAGTGCAATGAAGGGGAAATAAAAATTAAAGTGGCTCTATATTGGAAAGGAAGAAGCAATACTGTCTTTGTTTGCAATCTCATTATGTGAGGAGAAAATCATAAGAAATGTGCAAAACATTTATTAGAACTAGCAAGTGAATTAAACAAGGTCACAAGACATAAAGCCTAAATGCAAATTTTCATGTATATCTATAGAACAGTTAATGAACAATTGGAAAATGAAATAAACAATACCATTTGTAATAGCATGAAAAACATAAAATAGACAGGTACATTCAATGCAAAGTGTGAGATACCGCTACACTAAAATTTACAAAATAATGATGAAATTTTAAGAGATGTAAACATGTGAAAATGTATTTCATGTTCATGGGTAAGAAAACTCAGTGTTAATAGAATGTCAATTGATTTATAGATTCAACACAATTCCATTTATCAGTTCACAATATTTTTTTGGTAAAAATGAAAAAGCCGATTCTAAAATTAACCTGGAAATGTAATCAAGAAGAGTCAAATTGTGTTGAAAAAGAAAAGCAGGAGTCTACAATTTATACTACTTAATTTCAAGACCTGCTATAGAGTTACAGTAATCTGAACAGTGTGACTGTGGTATGTGAATAGATAAATTCATTACTTGGTCAGAATGGGTCCCAAAGTAGACAGAGTGGAACGTTCACTTTTGCTCATGAGGAATAATTAATTTTTGATGGAGGTGCAAAAGTAATTTAACACAGAAAAGATTTTTTCAACAAATGGTGCTTGACAAACTAGATACCAATGAGCAAATAAGCTTCCCTGCTACTTCATTCTATATACAATTAATTCTAGGTGAAATTCAAGAATGTAGGAGCTTCTAAAGTAAAGCATTAGAGAATTTTTCTTTGTAAGCTACAAACAGGCAATAAATTCACAGAAATAACAGAAAAAAAATCCATAAAAGAAAAAAAAATGAGAGATCATTACAGTTAAAAACTTTGCCCATCATAAGACACTGTAAGGCAAATAAATATTTGCTAAACATTTGATGGTAACTAAATTTGCAGAGCATATATCTTTAAAAGGACCTATATCCAGAAAATAGAAAAAAAAAAACTTTAATAGCTCAATATTAAAAAGACAAAAACATTAAAAATGGGCAAAAGATTTAAACAGGCACTTCAAGGAGAAAGATATATAAATGTTCAATAATCACATTAAAATGTGGTCAAAATTATTTGTTTTTAGAGAAATGCTAATTAAAACCACAATCAGATACCACTAGAAACTCATTAGAATGGCTAAAATTAAAATACTACATGTGGGCAAGGATGTAGAGCTGTAACTTTGCTACCCTGATGGTAGAAAACATTTTGAGAGTTTCCTGCAAAGAGACAAATGCATGAGCACTATGACCCAGATATTTTACTTGTAGATATTTTCTCAAAAGAAATAAAACCTCCATGTCCATAAAAATTCTTGTTTAAGAGTATTCATAGATCCCTTTTTCATAATGGTGAAAATTCCAAAGCCTATCAATGGAAGAATGGTTAAAGAATTTGTGGTTTCTTCATAGAAAAGGGCTACTAATTATTAATAAAAAGGAAGAAACTACAGATAGGCACAATAACAGATGATTCTTAAAAATACCATGTTGGGAAAAAGAAAGCAGACACAAAAGAAGTACAAAGTTGTGACTCCATTTACATTAATTCAAACCAGCAAAATCAATATATAGTGAGTAAAAGGCAAAAAAGTGTTCTAAGTGGGAAGCTTGGTTGGGAAGGGGCATGAGTCAATTTTATGAGGATATAGACATATTCTGTATTGTTTACACAGGTACACACATATAGGAAACCCAATAAATTGTGCCTCTCAAATGTGTGCATTTAACTGTATGTATATGTTTATATTACCTTTAAAAAGAATTGTAAAAAAACAAATACCAGTTAATAGGTATATTCTTATATCATTTATTGTATTATGGGTTAGCAATTCCAGCTACTTTCTTATTTTCTAGACTTGAGCAAATGAGTGCATATATTAAAAATAATAAGTTTTTTCATATTGAAGTACAAAGTTGTAAATATGAAAATATAGACTATATCCAGTGGTGTTGACTTGGAATTGGAGGTATCAGTATGAACCCATGATCTTAAAGAAATAAATATAGGTAGGTATGTGTATATGTGTGTAAATTTTTCAAATTTCTAATTCTTTCTAATGACACAACTTGGGAGCAATGGGTCACCATGGCAATGAGCATACCTAACACTTGTGTCTTGGTTTCTAAACACCATTCTGTTGTAAAAGTTACAAGGGCTCCTTCGATGAAAGGCTGCTTACAAGGATGGAGCAGGTTTAAATTTTGACTAAGAAGTTTCTGGAACATCTTTTGTGCTGCAAAGTTAAGGAGGCTCAAGGAATTGACAATCTGGGACAAATGAAGAATCTAAATAAAATAATGACAGCAATGGAGTATCACCTATGGATGAAAAAAACTCGCAAGTCCACTGTGACACAAATAGTAAGAGACAAGCAAACCAATAGGACACGAGAAACTTCTGCATTACAGCAGAATGCCGATTCCTAAGTATCAAAGGAATGATAGATTTAGAAAAACATCAGTTCATGCTAAAACTATTAAGTGAAGTTTCTATGAGGAACAGGTTATTTATGTAGTTTCAAGATATCTCTCAGCAAATTATTTATTATTTACTAAAGGAAACAGTACTTTTAACTGGGTAGAGACCCATCAGTTACCACTTTAACCAAGCAATCTAAGTAGCTGTCACCAATATCAGGACAAATGGACATCACACGTCTCCTGATGTTATTCACTGAGAAGGGCACAACACTTCAGTGGTATTCCTGACCAAAAAAAAAAAAAAAAAAAAAGTCAGTATCAAGTAATGAGGCACTATTGGACAAACTTGAGTTATGTTCTATACAATATCTGGATGGTGGACTTCAAAGTATTAATTAAAGTCAAGACAGAGACTAAAGAACTGTTCCTATTAAAGAGGTTTTAGACACATGGTAACTAAATACATTGCATGCTCCTCAATTAGATCCTGGACTGGGACTGGGATATATATGTCTAATATGTAACATCAATACACACACTTACACGCATGCATATGTATATATATAGGCTTTGTAGAGTCATAAAAAGCTTTGTTGGTATGATTGATAAGTTTAAATATTCATTTGCATTCTGGGTTAGAAAATGTATCAGTATTAAATGTCTTGATTTTGATATTATACATTTATTTCATAAGAGAATATTCTTTTCCTTAAGAAGTCAGGGTTAAGTATTGGGTGGGGGGGCATTCTGGTATTTCCAATTTCACATGGAGAGGGAATGGAAAGGGGACGGAGAGAGGGAGAGGAAAATGAGATACACATACGGTGTTGTTGAATCTGGGTAAGGGGATATATGGAAATTTTATGTGCTATCCTCACAACGTTTTTATACATCCGAAATTACGGAAACTTTTAGAAGTTAAAGAAAAACAAGGAAAAGACTCAGATACTTCACAAAGGCAAACATAGGGACGTGCAGGTTGGTTTCTCAGATAAGTCTTGGGGTGTTTGGGGGGTTTGTGGCAGGTCAGCCAGATGATGGTGCCCCAAGGTAGCTCTGTGGCGGACTTTAGGGTCAGGGAGGGCTGTGGACCATCCTGGAATTGTGCTCTGCATCTCCCAGACAAACTGCACGAAGCTGCGACTGTGTGTCCTGAAATCAAGAGTCCTAGTCCTCATATCTGTGCATTTTTGGGGGAAATGATAGCATGAAGAGCAATTACTGGAAATTGTTGTTGATCTCTTTCTTTTTTGGAGCAGAAAGCTTTATTCCGTTAAAACCAATTATATAGAGAAAGTAAATAAGAGGGGGAAAAAGCTTGCTATACAGCTTAGACTAATTGGAAGAAAGCACATTGTTCCTTAAAAGCTTAACCATGTTAAAATATATATGATGTTCTAGAATCATCTTTAAAAAGGCCAGATTTTTATAGAGACAGCAAGAAGAGCAAAGCTGGAGACCTCCAGTGAAAACCCAAACAGGTGCAACAGTGTTGTTCACAAGGAAGAGATTTTAGAGGGGAAAAAAAAAAAAAGTTGAAAGGAAAAATCTAAATATCAGAACTAGATACACTGATTTCTCACATTTCAAGAAGGATAAAGTCCTGAGAACAAAATTGAATATTCATTAAATGACCAGCGGCTTTTCCAAATAGAGCATAGGACAGAGTAATCCCCATAAGAGGCTTGTATTAAGGGCTGCCTTTCATCTGACAGGAGAACGTTCACTCCTGTCTCCTCAGATTCCTTCACTTCTCCTCCATGTCAAGGTCCTTTGGTTCTGGTAGAACCATGGGGACGTGTCTCAAGATGAGGAATTTCTTTTCCTCTTACCCTTACAGAAAGCATCTACAGATCACCTTGAAAGTATCTTCTGCCAAGAATAGCTCTGGCCTACCACAATATACAATAGTAATAAAAAATACCCATATTCCAAAGAGGGTTCCTGACTTTTCCCTTACCCCCAAACCTGACAAAATGTAAATAATAGTGAGTGGCCTATAGGGTTGATCCAGTTTCAAACCAACCCTCCACTGAAGCAAAAAAAAAAAAAAAAAAATGAAGACTTTGTCTCTCTTCAAAATAATTTTTAGGGGTGCCTGGGTGGCTCAGTCGTTAAACATCTGCCTTTGGCTCAGGTCATGATCCCAGGGTCCTGGGATCCAGCCCAATGACAGGATCCCCTCAGCGGGAAGTCTGCTTCTCTCTCTCGCACTCCCCCTACTTGCGTTCCCTTTCTCGCTTTGTCTTTCTATATGTCAAATCAATAAAATCTTTAAAAATAATAATCATAAAAAGTAATTTTTAGACTTTCTCTTATTTTCAGCCAGGGATAGGCCATTTCGTGAAAGATTATGCTTTTACCTAATGGAAACTTTACAGATTTGTAACCCTTAGGATAGCGTTTTATAGATAAAATTTATATAAATATTTTAAAAAGAAAATAATGACATCATGTGGAAGAGTTGGTAAGATCTGGTATCATTTTACTTGCACAGAATTTTTGCAGGTGTTTTTAAAGCCAACATGCAAAGGATACTCTGGCTGAGCCCCATGTTTCCATGCGAATGGGTGAAGAGCTGACTGGTTGTGTCTACCTATGCGTGTGTGGGGCTTGGGATAGGCAGAAGAGTCCCGTTTGCTGTACAAACTGTTGTAGTGAAACTAGAGTTCCTGCTTGCTCCATGTGCTGATTCCACATGTATGCTCTATTTGTGGTTCATGGACAAGCACTTGTCAACAGAGAGCTGAAGCCTGTGGTGTTGGCTCGGAGGAATAAAAAAAGACAAACTAGCAAAGCTGACTCTTGTGAGGAAGGAGTCCGTTAACCTCTTTATTTGTAATACAGAAGGCAGCTGTCTTTCACATGATGTTACCACCGTAAACATTTCTGTGTGTGTGTGTGTGTGTGTGTGTGTGTGTGTGTGAAAAATCCTATTATGATTTGGTTTTCCTTCACAAGTCATTTTGCTTATCTTGGTTTTTCCCCAAAAAGTTTGTAATAAATTCAAATGGACTATTAAGCCATTATGTAAAGTTTGGGAGGAGGATTAAATGAATTCTATAAGTTGCTCATTTAATTTTGTTTGAATGAGTAATTTAATACATTTAAAATACAAAAAGAGGGGCGCCTGGGTGGCTCAGTGGGTTAAGTCTCTGCCTGCCGCTCAGGTCATGATCTCAGGGTCCTGGGATCAATCGAGTCCTGCATCGGGCTCTCTGCTTGGCAAGGAGCCTGCTTCCTCCTCTCTTTCTCTCTGCCTGCCTCTCTGCCTACTTGTGATCTCTGTCTGTCAAATAAATAAATAAAATATTTAAAAAGAAATAAAATAAAAGATAAAAAGATCTAGCACTTAATAAATGTGAAGTAAATTTGATTAACTTAGAGCCTCTCCAAGAAAAATAAGTGCTCCATGAATGCAATTGTTTTATTTCTTGTGAATGTTAAAATTTCCCTGGTTCTGAATTGGGGGTGGTAAGGACAACAACTTTAAATAAGATAAAAGATTAGAAAAGATGCTAAAATATGTGCATAGAAAGAACCTTTGGAAGAGAAAAGCAGCAGATGGTAGAGAAGACAATGGTTAAGATAGTTTTGAGCACCAGCCTTCAGGTGGCGCTACAATCCCTCCAGAACTAAGTTTCTGTCCCAGGGGTTAGTAAGGCAGTTGGAGGAGAGTCAGAGGAGGAAAGGAACAGGTGTGGGGAGAGGGATAGGTAGGAAACATTCATCTGGGAAGAGGTATTAATAAATTGTCTGCAACTTGAGGGAGTGTCTGTAAACAGAGGAAGCATGTATCCGAGGAGAGAGAAGGCTTCTATAAATTGTTTTACTAAAATAGTCTCTTTCCGATTAAAGCAAAGTGGGTTGAGTTTTTGGAAAGAAATTCTGGTGTTGTTTTTCTGATGTTTCACGTGTTTGATCTGGCAGATAGAGCTCTGTGAGCAAAATAATGTACAATGGATTTATACGCTGACACATTTAAGTAACACTGGCTAGCTCGTCTCTCTCTGGCCTTCCATGCGAGCCATATGACAAACAAATTAATGTATAACTGCATAAACGGGCTCTGATTTCTCTATTGTCTTGGTGCCCATTTGCCTGTCCTGAAAGGAGGGATGGATCAGCCATTTTTAAAATCCATTTCAGGGGAGATTATAACCATTACCTACCCAGTCGGTCTGTGTCATTAAGTATAAATGAGTCTGTGATGAGAAAAGTCAAAGCTCCATTTTATTAGTCTTAATTTTAGTTTTTATTTTTAGATACCTAATTTGCTTTCACATTTGATACCTTAGACAAAAGCAAAGTCAATTGCTGACCCCTTGGTTTTCCCTGCAGTGAGCGTAATTGGACACTCTTTAGCAGTGGGGCAACTGTTTGCATAGATACCACAAAACAGTGAAGACTGCTAGATTAAAAAGAAATCTTTTAATATATTTGTGATTAACTGGCAACTGTTATAAGAAATTGCAGGGAAATAGAAATAAACAGAGAAGGTTAACAAGGTAGGACACAGAGGTGATTATCTGCATGGGAAGAAGAAAGGCAAAACACCACCCAAGCTTTCTCTCTGACATAAACCTGTTTGATAAATAAGTAATAGGGAAAAAGAATTTCCGTCCTCAGATTTACACATTTTGTACTCTTTAGCTGTGACCTTTGTGCATGGCCACAAATCTAATGCTAAAGAGCAAGCTTATGAATTATGGAAGGCAAGAGATGATCCCGAGGATTTGTGTTAGAAATATGGAGCTCGATTCTCTTTACCTCTGTTGAGGACACAAGAGTTTTTCCTTAGACCCCCCCTACCCCCATAAAGTTCTGAGGATATACACAAAATTTTTTTACAACTTTGCTTACTTACTTATCTCAGAGATTGTCCAAAAGATTCTCCAAAAGAAAGTCATTCTGCCTGAAGGATAACAGAGCTAATTGTTAAGATGAAAAATTATTATGGATATCCACCACAGTTAGCATACACAGACCGATAGGTTTGTATCTTGGAGGAAAAATGCTGGGTAAATGGTAGTCTAAAATAACAATATGGTCGCTCAGTTCCCAAGGCGACTGTCAAGAAAGTGGGCAGTTGGCAGATGCCATTCTTGACCAGGTATTTAATTATCAGAAAGTGAAAAGTGATGGACCACAGCCGTATAATCTCAGACCACAAAACTATTTCTGATAGTTGATTTCAATTGTGTAAGAGAAAAGATGGTGAAGTGGAGCCAGACTTAGCAAAGGGGTAATAACAGACTTCGAAAGTAAGAAAATTAACAAAGACTCACAGCGTAGATATTACTCCTGTGATGTTAAGTCCTTAAGGAAACTGCACAAACCACCTAAAAGAAGCTAAGTACTCCTACTTTTGAGGAGGGAAAGTACATCAAGAAAGTGAGTCTTCTTAAGCTTAACTCTCTATTTCTTTAGTTACAATAAGATAGACCCATTTTTTTTTTTTTGAACATTTAACAGGCTACGTTTTATATACATGATCTTTTTAAAAAGTCAATTTTTCAACTTTATTGAGTTATAATTAACAAATACAATTATAAGGTATTTAAAGTATACAACATGAGGATTTGATATATGTACACATTTTATTTTTTTTAAGATTTTATTTATTTATTTGATAGAGATCACAAGTAGGCAGAGAGGCAGGCAGAGAGAGAGAGGAGGAAGCAGGCTTCCTGCTGAGCAGAGAGCCCGATGCGGGGCTTGATTCCAGGATCCTGAGATCACGACCTGAGCTGAAGGCAGAGGCTTAACCCACTGAGCCACCCAGGTGCCCCTATGTACATGTTTTAAAAGGACTTCCCCACTGAATAAATTAGCATATTCATTTACTTACATATTTCATCACTTACATATTTTTTACTGATTCTAGACTTTTTTTTTAAGATTTCCAATATAAATGCTACTATGTGGTATTTTTGTTTCTGTCTGGCTATTCCAGTTAGCAAAATGCCCTCTAGAACATATTATGTTGTTGCAAATGACAGGATTTCCTTCTTTTTAAAGGCTGAATAATATTCCATTGACATATGTGCCACATTTTCCTTGTCCATTCATCCGTCAGTGAACACTCAGATTATTTCCGTGCCTTGGTATTGTGAATAATGCTGCTAGGAGTAGGGAAGTACAGATATCTCTTCAACATAATGATTTCATTCCCTTTGGATATATACCCGAAGTGGGATCTCTATACCATATGACGTTATATTTTTAATTTCTTGAGGAAACTTCATACTATTTTCCATAGTGGTTATACCAGTTGATATTCTTACCACCAGTGTACAAGAGTTCCCTTCTCCCCACATTCTTGTCAGCAATTGTTATCTCTTGTCTTCTAGAGAGTACACATTTTAACAGGTGTGAGGTGACATCTCATTGTGGTATACACATGATCTCCTATAATCTGATAACCCTGTAAGGTAATTACAGATAAGGAAACTCAACCATAAGGGATTAAAGCAAGTGCCTCAAAGTCAATTAGATAAAATTAGAATTAATACCCAGGCCAAAACCAGAACTCATAACCAATATTCTACCATTGTCTTCATACCTCGTGTGCCTGGATAGCCTGGGGTCACAGTATGGGCCCAAACACCTGCTTTTCCTTCATATGCTCAGCCATGTTGCAGTTTAGAAAGAACAGCTTTTAAGGGTCCCAAGACTCCTTTATTTTCTGAATAATCCTAATTAATTTTTTCTGTCACTGCAAAGTAGTTACTGTCCCCTCCTTTTCTTTGGATTCTTCACCTGAGACTTTTGTTATCAACATATTTACACTGGACCAACTGGAATTCAAGTCTTCTCTGCATCAGGTTTTTATTATGTCTGAGACTCCTCATTGCTTCAGGCCCCACCAGATAGAAAATATCTTCTTGCCTGCAAAGATACATGGATTTGCACTCATTAATTCCATGGCACTTTAAATGATCTGCCCATTTCTGTGGTCTTTGAAACATGGCTCCATTAGATCTGTTTAGGGACCAAGCTTAGATTAGTACCTTGAAAAAGTCAAAATCTATAATTAGACTGAGATAAAACCTGAGGGTTTCTAAGTCTCTATGGAGAAAACCACAAATCTATTCACTTGTTCCCTTAGTTTTGACTCAGCAGTAATATTTATAGAGAGGTCATTATGCTCACAAAGCTGTCTACCAGGAGCCTGAATCATGATTTGTAATAAAAACGGGTTTCAAACTCTCCACGACTTATGAGAAAAATCAGGTGATTTCAAAATATTAAGAACCGTTTATTAGAACAACAAAATGTTTGGGGAACATAGAGAATTTCTTTCCTATATATTAAGATCAAGCTTTTATAGCAGAGCTCAAAAAAATCAATGTGCATTATATTGAACTTTCTTCTTGCTTGTATAATTATGAATTACCTGGCAAGACATAAATCATAAATTTCCCCCTTTGGGTACTGGCTGTGAAACTGAAGAATTCACAGATTCAACAACAATCCTCAGGCCTTGGTTCCAGGTGGTCTTTTTTGTACAGCCTTGTTTCAGTGTCCCTGCTACAATCCTGAATGGAGTGCTTTAAATTGGCATCTTGCAAACAAAAGATTGAGAACAAAGATGAAGATAATATTATGGAGAAAGTATTTTAGGAGTTTTCCACCTAGCAAATGACCTCAGTCAACCATTACCTTACGTATATTCGGGTATGATTCAATTTGGTCACTTGCACCCCTCCACCAAAGGGTGGCTAAATGTACATAATCACAAGGTCTGGAGGCCAAGTTCCGCTCTTGTCTTCATTATCCTCTCCTTGAATGATATGACCAAATTGGTCATCTTCTGTGTGTAAGGATTCCAAATGAACAGCATAAATTATTATGAGCTTTAACTTCTAAATTGGGTTAATAACTATCATTAGTTAATAACTATAATTTAAACGATTGAGTTTTGTTATGTTACATTGTTTTACGTTACGTTATGACAAACTGATGCTCAAAGACGTAAAAGGACTTGCTGACATATTTGCATTAGCTTTAAATCTCAGTCTGTAGCTCTTTGAAACCTATGGTGGTCCCTCCACTTTACCAAAAGCTTCAGGATAGCCCCATGTGCTTTTTTAAAAAATCATTTTACAACGTATGTATGTGTCCATCATACATTGCTTTTAAAAAAAAGTAGTCCCACACAGTATGGAAACTTAAGCAATTTGCCTTATTTCAATCAATATTATGTTTCCAAGATTCACCCAGGTTATTGCCTACAGCAATCATTCATTAATTTTTCACTCCTGTTTAATATTCCATTGCATGCATATTTCACAAATTTATATTCTCATTTTCTTGCTGATATTTGCATCCCAATTTTTGCTACGAAGACCAGTACTTCCAGAACATTCTTATAAATATCTATTTGAGTCCCTTGTGCAAGTATTTTCCTAGGTTATATACCTAGGAATGAAATTGCTGGGTCAGAGGGTATGCATCTCTATAACTTTAAAAGATATACCGAATTGCTTTCCAAATGTGCCTACCGATGGATGATGATACCAGCTAAGTGTACACATTCTAACTGCTCAACATCCTTGCTGACACTTAGTATTTTTAAAACTTCTTAATTTTATTTTCTATTGTAAAAGGTGATTTCTTTTTCTGTGAAATGAATATTCATATTTGTCTATCTTTCTACTGGGTTATCTTTTATTAGTGTTTTTAAGAGGACTTCTTTATATATTGGGGTCACACATCCTTAACATTTTGTGCAGGAAAATATCTTCTCCTAGTATATGGTTTGTCCCACATGCTTGTTCTCACGTGTGTTAAGTTGCCTTATGTTCATTGCAACTTCTTGGTCTTCCCTCTTATTTTTTCTTCGTTTTTATGTCTCAAGAACGTATTTTGTATTATTTTAACTGGCCAGCAGATGATGAGTATCAGCTTGCCTTCTCTCTACGAATTCTACCACTACCTTCTTATCAATTCATTTGGTAGACTTCTTTGGTCACGTGTTCTTTCTGGTCCTTTCCACTCTATGAACTACACATTATGGCCTCAGATATCACAGCCACTTTCTCTGATTTGCCCCAGCTATCAGGAACTGATGACGAGATTGCCTGGCACGGCAGGAGAAGGTAGACAGCCACTTAGAATTCCTATGATAATTGTTCCCTGGAACATTATCCTCCAAGAACAGACAACACTATTTTTTTTTTTTCTGATGACTCAGAAAAATACAAAACTGCCCCTCTTTTCTCAAGAAACAAAATGGTTGAACTCAATAAGAAAAAGCTGCCTCAACCATGAAACTGCTGCCTTTCTGGGCAAAATGTCGTTTTCAGCACTTTTACATCATTTAGCTCCTTCTTGCCTCATTGCATGCCAGTTACATTTGTGCTTGAGATCATTTGCCCTTGCTTCTGTACATACTCACTCCGCTGCTTGAAGGTCCTTTGAGTCAGTGTGTTTCAACATTTTCGATTTTTGAGCACCTGGGTTGTATCAGTTTGACTCCCCTCACACATAAGACCCGAGACAGCCTTACAGGTCATTAAGCATTTAATAAACGCTTCTCCATAGTGATGAAAATGCACTAAAATATTTATCAGCTTTCGGTTTTCATAGGTTCCAAAAGTCCTTTATGCACCATGAATAAGATAACACCGATAATTAGGTCTAAAGAAACACAAGCTTTTTATAACACTGTGGGAAGACTAACAAATCTACACGCTCTCCACTAATCTACGTTTTTCTATTACCCAACAGGTCCTTCGTTCCTTTGGCTACAAAGGAAGTCAGTATTAATTGCGGGGTCCTTACCTCTGAGCTGAGACCTTTGGGATTCTACTGCCTTCCAGCAGAACATCCTGATGGCAAATTTTGGCTGACACTTGGCTGTGACGAGCCAGCCTGCTTGTACATCACTGACCATCTCCCGCCTGCTCTGGCTTCTCCCATTTGAGGTGGTTAAGGGAGAGAAAGAGTTCCTGCAGGAGAAGAGGCTGGTAGAGAGGCTCTTCCCCACCTTGAGAAAGGAATAGAGGAGTCACTAATGCCCCAGGTTTCTCCCACTCTCCTGATCTTATGCTTGTCATAATTTGGACATGTACTTTGAAGTAATGTCAAAATTCTGGGAAAAGGAATAGTCTTCAAAGTAGGCCTGCTGAGGTGCTGGGATAAGTGGGTCTAATGACATGCTCACTTCAAAAAGAGAGGAGGGGTAGAGGGGGAGAGAAAGAGAGGAGGAAGGGAGGAAGTGATGAAGGGGGAAGAAAGGGGGAGGGAGAAAGGGAGGCAGGAGACAAAGAAACAAAGAAAATGTAGGTCTCTTATCCTGAAAGTAAATGGATGCCTGGAATTGCAATTAGTGCTTAATCCCCTCAGTCTGAGATCCTGACTTGTTTAAGAATGAAAATGTCACCTGCGGGTTGGGAGAACAATTCTTACTTTGTTGTGGTATCCTTTAGACTTTAATATGACAGAGGAATCAGAAAGGTATGAGAAGAGACAGGGAAGGAGCCTGAGGCACGGGGAACCCAAAGGTGAGCCGAGGAGGAGAAGAATGAAATGGAGAGGCTTAGGCACCCAAAGAATCACCCCAGTCTGCAGGCTCCGTGTTATCCCAGGGCTGAATCTCCACCTGCTCTTTCCCCAAGACGGCTCATACCACAATGGCGGCCACCAGCTGCAGCATTTCAGAATGTGACCCACTTGCTTTTCTTTGTTCTTTAATCTCTCCTTTCCCGGCACATTTCTCCACCAACAGAGATGAAGGGTCACGGTGGCCTCTGGAGACTGCTGGACCTGGATTTGAGTCAGGGTTTGCCAAGTACTCGTTATTAACACTTGGATTATTTACGTATTCCAAACCCTGGTTTGCCCATCTGTTTAACAGATGATGCTTGAGCCGGTCTCCCAGGGGGAGTTTTAGGAAGGTAGGCACACAAAGTGCTTAGCACAATGCTTGGCACATACAAACCCCCAGTACATGTTAGCTATTATTTGTATAAGGCAGAATCAACAAGTAAAGTAAAGGTAGTGAATTAAGGAGGATTTTGTATTCAGTAATCTGAACTAGATACTGCCCTGGAATCTGGGATGGCTGTTGGCCACTAGTCATCATGAACCTGGACAAGCTTTTTCTTTCTGTGGGTCTCCCCTGGTTCCTCATGTGTAAGATGAAGGGATTACATCTGGTCCACCTCTGGTATTCAATCACGCTCTAATCCTACATACTCCTTTCCCCTAAATATATTCATCTGCTTCCAGATGACAAACCAGGGATAAAAAGTTGCACAATATGATAAAATGGTCAATATCCTTTCTACCTTAAGCCTCTTAGAATATAGACTCATACTGGAATGTAAGTTCCAGGAGGGCAGAGATTTTTGTCTGTCTATCAGCCTGTCTGTTGACATATCCCTATGGGCCACAGGCAATGCTCAGAAAATATGTGCTGAATGAAAAAAATTAATGCCTTTTATAAAAATAGGCATTTCATGAAGAAGGAAAGTGACTGCCAAATAACCATTTTTAAATACCTTTTACATCCTAGTAATCAAAGAAATCCAGTTAAAGCAATGGGATAGGATTTGTCACCTGTTAAACTGGCAGATGTTAAAAAATAACAACCCTCACATCATCAGTAAATGATAAGGAAATTATCACTATTATCCTGTTACAATATAATATTTCTGGAATTCAGTGTGGCATTATTTATAAAAAGGCTTAAAATATGCATATGCTTAGACCTAGCAATTCCACATCCAGAAATGTATCTCAAGAAAATAATTACGTGTATGCAAAGATTTGGCCACCAGAGTGCTATTTACATTATCCAAATTTGGAAATAACCAAAATGTTAACTATAGGCAATTTGTTAAATAAAAGATGATGCAGTCTTTTAATGAAATACTAATTAACCATTAAGCACACCGCGATTGAATGCTTATTAACAAAAATACTCATAATAAATGCAGAGAAGGGAAAGTTTATGAGATAGTATATACAGTATAATTCCAAACAGAAATCTACATGGATCTACAGGAAAGATTCCCTTGGTTTATGTCAACAAAATTACCCTTGGTTATATATCGGGGTAGTGGAGTTTTATATTTCTGGAGTTTTCACCTTTTTACTAATTTTCTCATTTTTTTCTACAATGGCCATAAATTGTTTTTATAATGAAATAATACATCACATTAATTTAAAAATTAATTAATTTTTACCTGTTACCTTTAATGAATGTAGACTTCAAGGGAGTCTCCTTCCTTCCTTTCTCTCTCTCTCTCTTTTTCTTTCCTTTCTTCTTCCTTCTTCTTCCTCCTCCTCTTCTTCCTCTCCCTCTCCTTCTCCAGTTCCTTCTCCTTCTCTTACTCCCCCTCCCCCTCCCCCTCCTCCTCCTCCTTCTTCTTCTCCTTTTTTTCTTCTTCTTCTTCCTCTTCTTCTTTCTTCACATCTGAACTGTGCTCTTTGATCATCCAGACTTTCCTCTACTATCATTAGCATGGCTAAATTAATCAGATTTTAAACTCCTTAAGGGTAGGGTTTACATCTTTTCTTTATTCGTGAAAGTATCTTGCACCCCTCCTGGCCACTTAATAAAAATTCACTACTATGAATTGAGTCAAGTATAGTTTTATTCCTGCTCTTATTAAAGGTCCCCTATAAATCAATTTCAAGAGTTCTAGTAATCAGACTATCCCCCAAGGTTTTCTTTTTATTGTAAGCCAGTTCCTCAAATCACTGATACTCAGAGACAGAGGCTTGTACACTTGGGCACATGTGGAGAAGCAGGAAGATATTTATTTTGCATCGCTTCAAGCTGAACTAAGTAACAGGAAGGCAGATTCAGCTCTTCTAAAGAAGAACTTTCTGATAATTAAAGATGAACATCAGTAGTTAATAAGTTCATGAACTCCCTTTCACTAGAGATGCCCAAGCTGAGGAAAGAAAAAGTCCTTGCATGTGGGCTGACATTGAGTTAGAGAGTGCATGAGGCGACCTTTGACATTTTTTCCCAATCTAAATGCAGCTTACTTCTCTTCGGCCGGCCTCAACTTCTGCTAAGAAATCATAGTCTAGAGTAAGATAAATGGTTGGTTTGGCTCAGTGTTCCACATGAGTTACGTTGTATCCCAGACCCAGAAACCCCTTCCTCAAAGCACCAGGCCATCTCCCCACCTCTTTTATAGACTCCTGCCCACCCATGGTGTGCCTGGAAAAGCACCTTCTCTTCCTTCCTCCAGCATCTGAAATGAACATGTGCTACCACTTATTGTTGATTTTTTTTTTTTTTAATTATTCTGTTTTGGCTGGGAATTATGGTGAGCAGGTAAGCCCCTGATGTAAATTACTGCACAATATACTCTCTAAACAACCTGAGAGGGTAGGTTTGTACAGTTCAGGAGACTGGGGCTAACGAAGGTTAAGTAATTCATCCAAGGTCAAACCGTATTGAAAGCAAAAGCAGAATTTAACCCCAGTTTGATATGGTTGCGGCCAGTGAAACACTGCCAGGGGTTTCGGGAGGTTGTAAGCCACGTGGAGCTCTTTCTTGGCTCTGTGCTAATTCGCCTTCTCTCTGAGGCTGACACAGTTTGCTCCAGTCCCCAGACTCCAGGCATGTCTATTCAATGTGTTTCTTCTAATTCCCAGCCACAAGAACCTATCAGAGTGTGTCTCAGATGCTCTGGGAGCTCAGTCTCATGGGCAGTGACTAGACACTTGGGTCAGCCTTGCTGTCCGTTTTCCTAAAGCGGCCTGTCCCCAACAACCTCCAGCCAAGTCCCAACGAACCTCCAGATAAAACCTGTCTTCCACCCTCCCTGCTGGACTTCAGAGTCATCTCCGTGTTCCCTGAGGCAGGAGTCCCTCCCGCTTAAGACACTGTGAGATTCACTTGCTTTTGAGGCAATGGGCAGCTGTGAATAGAATTCCCTTTGGGTTCGCATGGCTGTCCCGTGTCTCT
Source organism: Mustela lutreola (assembly GCF_030435805.1). Lineage (NCBI taxonomy): Eukaryota > Metazoa > Chordata > Mammalia > Carnivora > Mustelidae > Mustela > Mustela lutreola. The sequence goes on along the minus strand of NC_081295.1, from coordinate 11,352,513 downwards.
TCCCAGCCAAACACATTTTAGCCATCCCTTCCTTCTCACTTCCACTGCTTTATGTTGCATTGCCATCTGGAAAGTTCCTCAGTTTGCTGCCACGTGGGTGCCCTTCATTCAACTGTCACATTTGGTTTGTTTGTTTGTTTGTTTTCCACAGTGATATCATGAAATCAATGTGACAAATTTTCTTTAATACTACGTGCACTGTCAACTATAAAGATAAAAATCCAAAGAATGCCTTTAAGAGGCATGAAGCCAAAACATAACTTGAGGAATTCTAATTCAGTTTGGCTACCACTTGATAGTACTTAATGGGCAATCCTTCCTACTCCTGGTTCCGTAGCTGGTATACCTTTGCAGTGTTGTTTCTCTATGTTCTTTATGGTTGTCCACACTTGCCATGGTTTCCGAGGTCAGGCATGTCCTGCACAATGATTTCTTGCAGAATTTCATGTTGAAATAATGGGTAAGGGTTTTTGTTTGTTTGTTTGTTTATTGTAATCTCAGTTGGTCTTCTGATATCTTCTTGTTTTTGTGGCAGAGTAATTAATAAGTATGTCTTTTACTAAATACCAGTACCCAATATTGCATAATATAGTAGATGCTCATTTGTTTACCATTTTCTCTTCCTGACTCATACTGGAATGTAACTGTGTAAGGACAAAGTTGCTTACTGCTTTAGTCATTACTGTAAATTTACTACCCGGGAAAGTAGACTATCATGAATAAGTCATATGTGGTTATTATAACAGCTTAAGGATTGTTCCACATTGGAAGACCACATTAATGAATACAAGAGAAAACTTGTATAATTATCACTTTAAATGCACAAAGGATATTAGGAAAAAATTAACATTTTTTCTTTCTTTTTTTATAAGATTTTATTTATTTATTTGACAGAGATCACAAGTAGACAGAGAGACAGGAGGGGAGCAGGCTCCCTGCTGAGCAAAAAGCCAGATGCAGGGCTTGATCCCTGGACCCTGGGATCATAACCTGAGCCAAAGGCAAAAGCTTTAAGCCACTGAGCCACGCAGGTGCCCTTTAACATCCTTTCATGATGAAAGTCTTCCAGAAAACCAGGATAGATAGGAAACTTCTTGACAGAAGGTATTTATTTATTTATTTATTCATTTAGATTTTTATTTATTTATTTGACAGAGAGATCACAAGTAGGCAGAGAGGCAGGCAGAGAGAGGCAGGGGAGCAGGCTCCCTGCTGAGGAGGGACTCCATGCGAGTCTTAGTCCCAGGACCCTGGGATCATGACCTGAGCTGAAGGCAGCGGCTCAACCCACTGAGCCACCCAGGCGCCCCGACAGAGGGTATTTAAAAGAAAAACAAAACAAAATAAAACAGCAAACATTATAAAATTTTACTTAAAGATGATAAGACATGAAGAAATGGAGATAATCTCTGTTCCATTATTGAGGAATTCAGAATCATCAAGATGTCAGTTGCCCTTAGTTGATATCTATAGTCAATGTAATTGCAGTCAAAATCCAATGCAAGCTTTATGCCTCAAAAACAGATCTAAAGCTTAGAGAGAGAAACAAAAGGATTAATAATAGCAAAAACATACTTTAAAAAGAAAAAGGTAACCATATATCAAAACGACATATGAATTTTTGGTAATTAAAATAATGAGATATTTACCCAGGGAAAACAGAACCACATATGTAAGGAAACTTAGTATAGAAGTGGTATTACAGATGAGTGGGAAAGGATAGATCTTTCCATAAATGGTGGTGGGGAAATTAATGATTCATATGAAGACAAACACAACTTGATCTTTCTTTACAACATGCACAGAGTTGAATTCCAAGAAGATTAAATATCTATATATTAAAAAAAGTATAAAAATTTAAAATATGATATAGGAATGTATCTTTGTATATCTTTGTATTCTTTTTTTTTTTTAAGATTTTTATTTATTTGAGCAAGAGAGACAGAGAGTATAAGAGAGAGAGAGCACAAGGAGGGGAGGGGGACTGGCAGAAGGAAAGGGAGAAGAAGACTCCTGGTTTAGCAGGGAGCCTGATGCACTCACTGCTTGATCCCAGAACCCTGAAATCCTGATCTGAGCTGAAGGCAGATACTTAACTAACTGAGCCACCCAGGAACCCCAGTACTTTTGTGCTCTTGAAAGGATTTGTTTAACAAAATGTAAAAAACATTATCCATAGGAGAAAAGATTTGTAAATCTAATTCTGTTGAAGTTAAGAACTTTTTTTTCACCTGTATAATGGCCAAACTTAGTATCCAAAACGAAAAATTTCTTTAAGCTATTAGATAGAAAATAGATACATATGTTTAAAATGGATAAAGGTCATACAAAGCATTTTGAGGAGAGAAAATAGAAACATTTCATTAGTTTATATAAGAATGCTCTATCTCATTAACAATCAAAGAAACATGGTCTTCTAAAAAATAAATACCATGTAATACCCACTAGATTGGCAGAAGTTTAAAACTCTGACAATGCAAAGGGATGTTAGGCAAGGGAAAACCTAATCCCCTGTTGATAGGATTGATACTGGTACAACTGCTTTATGATTGTTACACCAAGTTAAAGTTGTATATACATTACGTAGTCCAGACTGTCAGGGCTCTCTCATTACCCTCGCAGCCAACCATGGAAGTGAGCCGCAGTTCGGGTAAACATGCATCATCCATGACGTTGGCTTTTAAAGCAACTGCCAGGAGCTTGTTCAGCCTATGCCCCAATCAAGCTGGAAATGTCAAGGTGTTCATTACCCCCCAGACCAACTCCAAGCAAAGAGGGACAGGAAATGGTGGGTGAATAGCCCAGCTTTATTATCTCTTGATAGGACAATTCTGAGGTAAGCTTAACAGTCTCTTGAAGGTCCCCAGGAGAATTGTATTCCAGTGGCCTGTGGCAGTGACCACTCTTCAATACACCACTAAAGACCCCTTCTTTCCCTGCCTCATCCCCCTACTCCCCTCCTGTGCTTCCTGGAATAACAACTCAAATGAATTCATGCATCCACATCCTCATCTCAAGATTTGGATTTCATGGAATTCAAACTAAACACTCTGTAGTATGATGTAGCAGATCCACGCCTAGATAAGAACCCTAAAAAATGCTTACATGCCTGCATCGATATATAATTTTAATACACTTTATAGCAGCATGGTTTGTGATAAGAAAAAAGATGTAGTAACTAAATGCTCATTAATGGAAGGATAGATAAATAAATTGTGATATAAACATTTAATGAAATACCATACATGAGTTAAAAACTAGTGAACTATAGCCATATTAATTGACCTCAATAAATTGTAGAGACATAATATTGAATGGAAAAATGTGCTGAGAACACATATATTTTTGTTAAATTCAAAAACAAACTGAACAATATGCTGGCAAGGGTTTATAAATATATGTAGGGAAATTTTAAAGCTAAGTAGAAAAATGATAATTAACCAAAATCCAGTTCAGCAGTTTACCTTTGAGAAAGAGGCAAGGGAGTGGGTGGAGGGAGGGGCCCATAAGGCCACCAAGCATTGGGACATCGTATTTCTTAGGTTAGATGGTAAGTTCATGGGTGTTTGTCTTAATATCATGCTTCATGGCTCATACATTTACTAATAATTTTTTTTTTAAAACCTGACACATATCTCAGATACAATGAAAACACTTTTTAAATCTCATATTTTATTTTGTGGAAAGCATGGGATACAATATACTAAAATACATCAATTAGTTGAGAGATATGATTATTATACCCAAAGGCTTTATATATTTTCAAGGTTTTTCCAGTTCATGTTTTATCTTCTGCAAAATCTGTGAGATTTATGAAGACTCTTTAATAGAGAAAATCTTCTCTAAACATTACCAGTGTTTCCTTAAGTTTCTTTTGAGTAGAATTTTAATATGACAACTTAGGTTTCTTGAATCAATAGCGGGTGCACCTCATAGAAGTTCTAATAAGCAACAATATGTCAAAGTTAGTGATAATACATTCTGATTTCTTATATTTTTAGTTCTATATGATCCTAACCTACCATTGCTAACGCTAAAATTTATGTGACATTACCCACTGTGTTACTAAAATCATGCAGAGCAAAATAACTTACAAAAGGTGTACCTTGGCAATCAATTTTCTTTTCTTTTCTTTTTGACTTACAAGTATATGTTGTTAAAATAAGTATTTATGTACTTTATATAGATAAAAATTTCTATCTGTCATGGCCATATATAAGTGAGCCATATATCATGAAAAAATACCTGGTCTAAGTTTCTAAATTTAAATCAGTTTTAAAAATCTGTAATTTTACATAATGAGAATGAAGACTAATCCTGCACCCCAAAGCAAGTGGCTGAGGCTACAAGGGTTTTATGCGGAAAAGAGAGATACGATGTAAAGGAAATGCTACCTGCATTATATTCTTCCAAAATACTATTACTATTTCTAAAAAGCCATTCAGTGGGCCAATGGAATCAATTAAAATATGTTTTGAACGTTAATGCAGAAAATAGAAAGAGATGTAGCTATGTAGAAAAGCTACATTTTTTTCTAGATCTATAAATAATTAATTTAAAATGATTCAGGAAAAGATTAATATGAGTTGTGAATCCTAGATTTGCAATTTTAATAGTGATGACAGAGCCAGGAAAATTACCTAGAAAGTACAGATACCATTCATTGATAGAGTATAAGGTAATCACAGCAAACTTACCCTGATTCCTGTAAGGATGGAAATTGAAAACACCACCAGTATCTGCAAACGTACAAGAGCCTGTCCTCTTCAAGAAGTGTACACATGGGGCTAATGATACCACTGGGTGGATCACAGCACCTTTTCAATTTTTTTCTCTGTATTTCAGATGCATACATCTTGATTTTTGTCTAAGGAGGGGGAGTGGTTTAGATTTGGTATTTCTTTTCTACCATATTTATGACCCTTCAAAGGGGTATTTTTGTTGTTAGAAAAAAAAGACAAAACAAAGAAAGAAAAATTTCTTTGATGTAGGAAAATCCTTTGTTTGACATGCCTTATCTTTACTAATAAGTGCCCAAAAGTTTGGAAAATGGTGAGAAAGATGACTTTTATTGTGTACTTATATTATGCCACAAATTGTAAGACAACTAAATTTCTCTTCTCTTTCTAAAACTTTTTCGTAAAAAAAAAAAATCTGTATTCTGAAGTAACACAATATTAATAAAAACGTCTTGTAGTTACATAAAGTTTTTATAATTTATTAAGCACTTTTTCTCACCTGGACAGAAGGAAAGCAATGTTTATTGTAGACTGCTATGTACAGTTCAGGAACATGGAGTTTCATACATAAAGAACTTACTCCTTATGATATATTTAAGAGACAGGTATTATTTATCCCATATTTCTTTTCTTTTTTCTTTCTTTTTTTTTTAAAGATTTTATTTATTTATTTATTTATTTTTTAATTTATTTGACAGAGAGAGATAGAGAGATCACAAGCAGGCAGAGAGAGAGGGTAAGCAGTCTCCCTGCCGAGCAGAGAGCCCAATGTGGGGCTCAATCCCAGAACCCTGAGATCATGACCTGAGCCGAAGGCAGAGGATTAACCCACTGAGCCACCCAGGCATCCTTTATCCCATATTTCAAATAAAAAAACCGATCTTGGGAAATGTGATAGATTGTCCAAAGTCACATTCAGAATGTGTCAAAACTGCATTTCTAATTCTGCTCATTCTACTGGATAGCCTCTATTCTGCATGGGTTGTCTCTAAGTCATGTGATAGCTATTAAGATACTCAACACCTGCAATTTACAAGAAGGCAACACCACAGGGTTTTGTTATCCAAGTCTCTGTGTATGGCATCAGAAGCACCCAAAGCCTTGATCCATTCCACTCTATGTGTGCCTATAGCAAAGGAGTTCATAAAAATGACAACTGTAATTTTTAAGAAGGAGATCTCCTTATTTTCAATTGTTTTGCAGATGAGATTCCTGTTTCTCTGAGAAATGACACTGATTTAAGATAAAGTTATTCCAACCAGTTAAAAGCCCATACTCATGGAAATAGTCAGAGACTAGACCCAAAAGAGAAAACCCCATAAAAAAGAGAAATAAGTAGCCGGGGTCTGTCACTGAAAATCTTGAAGAATTTGAGACAAAGGGAACTTGCAGAGTTCGTGCTAAATAACAACTGAAAATGCATGAGTCTAGGAAAATAAAGGACAAGTCTTTGGTATTTCAGGAATTTTACTCGCATCTTAATGGAGAGTTCTTTACAAATTCATATTGCAACTCGTAGACTCTCAAATATTAATTAGAATGGCTTTGAGAAGACTCCACTGCTTCTCCAACCAGTATCCATATTCTAGATAATTTGGCACAATTCAAAGACTATTTTCTGTACAGAAATAGAAAACAGGAAAAAAAAAATTCTCTTTTCATAAGACTTTACCACTGAAATGACATTGAAACATCCTGCCCAGACAACATCCATTTGCTTTGGGAATGCACTTATTTTTCCCAGTTAGGAAGATTGATTCCTTTCTCTTTATCCATTTGGTTTTTCCTAATGTGGAAATTTCTGGGAAGTAAACTGACTGTGTTTCTAAAAATATTTCCTTTCACATTCCCCTGAATTTAACCTCAGGGAACATAGGGCTGCACCATAAAATTCAAGTTCACATACGTACTTAAATGTTATCTGCTCTGCCAAGTACATACAACACTTTGAAAGAAACAAATGGTACATTTTTTTTTTTAATTCATTGCTCATATGTTTGATGAACCATACTTCAACTGGAGAAGATGGCATGGGATGAAATGATGAAAGACAGGAACCACAGAGGCTGAAAAGTGACCTAGAAATCTTAATTTTAGCAATCATAGCTGTGGCCGAATTCAAGTTTACAGCAGCAGGGGTGAAATTATAGTACAAATTACCATGCTAGGCTAGAGAAATTATTCTCCACTGCATGGTCATTAAATGATAGATAAATAAATAACACTGTGGGACTGATTGACAAAATATAAGTGACCTAAAAGCTAAAAGGGGCACCATGCAAATAGTACTGTGCAATCACTAGGCATTTTCAAACTGAAATGAAATTTGTCACAGTAGGGAAATCTTAAAATGGTATCTTGAGCCATTGCTAAAGTCATTCACAGGCATAATCCCAAGGAATTTACAACTAAGAAAAAACAACGTGTATTGATATTTATTTTTATTTTTGAAGAAGACCACTGACACGACCCATGGTGAGGAGAGACACAGGCCAGAATTGTTTTTCAAATACTGAAGTTTACCAATTTGAAGAGGCTTTTCCTTCAACATTTTGACAGCTTTGATCTCCACACTATATAAGTGTATCAAATCAACATGTTGTATGCTTTAAACTTACACAATGTTGTATGTCCAGTGATTTCTTAGATTTGATGAAATATGGTAGTAATGACATTGTGAATGTACTCCTAAAGTATGAGAAACTCATTGGCATCAAAGATACAATTTATTGCCACTGAACACAGTGTGCCCACATGTCGTCCCTAGCATGCAACCTCCACAGACTTTCTTAGTTGACAGAGCCCCCTTGGCCCCAGATAACCTTGGAATACAATGACATGACAAACAACAGTAGGAAACGGAACTGATGTTCACGTTCTAAACTGTCATTCCACTGGGTTACAAGAATAACCCAGTGGAAAAAGCACCTAGTTGATGCTGTTGAGCAACTTTTGTTTCTTCTTCAAATTTGCTAAGTCTCAATACTGTTCAATAATACTAAATCTTCTTTGTAGATGACGTAGCATCTGAATTTAAACAATGTATCTTTGATTTAATTTATTGCTAAACAAGTGTTTGAGTATTTCAGAGGTATAATCCCCCCTACTATTGCTGTTACCCTAAAGCTAAAGTGGGATAGGGACACAAGACAGATCCATATGCATTCAAAAGTGTACAACATTTCCAAAAGTATAATTAAGAAGCAATGGATCAAGTTAGTCATCTGGACTGTAGAGTGGGTAACCAAACAAATGTTCTGTAATGGCTTTCTTTCTGAGCTAAAAATATTCACTTCTGGGGGAAATAACAATATGGCCTTCCCACTCCAGAATCAGAAACAGTGGAAATATTTCATTAATTTCTCAAAAGGTGGAGGTTCCAAAAATTTTAAATTACCAATTGTACCAATTATAATAAAATATTAATTTTGGATTTAAATCACCACAAATATCTGAAGGACAAGTCATGGAATGAGATCATATTCATTGAATATTTTTTGATAACTAGAGAGTATAGATTTGGGCGCCTGGGTGGCTCAGTCGTTAGGCATCTGCCTTCAGCTCAGTTACAGTCTGCTGCAGTGTTTAGGGCATGTTTGTAACTGCTTGTGTGGAAGTGGAAAGCTATGTGCATATCTAAGCACTCCTTCCATCAATGTCCAGTCAGTCCCTCCAGATACATCCTTGAGGTTCTTGCCCCTTTCCAATTCACCCAGTTCTTCCTACACCAGAACCTTTTGGTGACTCTGTGGGGTAGGTGGGTAGGTCATCCTGATTTTTTCTATGCAGAAATGTTGAGTTTCATGTATTTTATTCTGCTATATCAGTTATTAATCTTTAGTATATTTTTAAAATTTAGTGATATCTCTTAATAACTTGTCTACTCAACCATGTTCTTTGTCCTTGAGAGTTTATTCTTGTTTAAAAAATTCTCTACTTATTACTTTAGTGGAATTCTGTGAAGGAGTAATGCAAAGACATGTGCTCAACTGACCACTTTTTACTAGCAGCTCCAGCACGTATTTTAAATTGCCAAGTAAGGCTTGAGTGGTATCTATTTATTTCATAATCTTATAGTAACGTGATCATGATAAAACTTTTAAAACTATAGCATCTTGTGTGATAGTGAGCAACTGATAACTTACTGTTTCATGAAAATATCACATCTTTATGATTACAAACCATGCTGTAAATTTGGGAGGTTTTCTGTCTGATTTTTATATTTAAGTAATATATTAAATATTACTAAATATTATTTTTATATTTTATATTTTATTTATATTTATAAGTCTATAAATATATATTCTTAACTATATTTATAAATATATTTTTATTTTTATATTTAAGTAAGTAATATATTACTTAAATAATATATTAAATATTACTACATATTATCTAAGTAGCAGTTAGAAATTTTTAGTGATTCAATTTTGAAGTAAAGTTTTTAAATTGTTCGTATTTTAGATTTTGGAGTCATTTTAATTTAAGGATACTGTGAAATCACAAGGCAGTCTCTTTAAAAGGAAAATAATGTTAACCAGTTACAACTAATTGAGATGAATAACAATTACTTTTAGTACAGTGAAACAAAAAGAAGTAATACAGAAATAAACAGGAAATAGTATAAAAAATTTATTCATAAGTAAAGGAGGATTTTGTGGAAAATGTAATATTTAATAATATGTAATAATATAATATAAATATCACTACTGACTTTAATAACCAATTTCAAAGTTTGGATTTGTCAGTCTCATTGTTCTCAAATTGATTTTACAAACAGAAAATGTTATAAATTTGAACTTAAAAGTACATAAAATAGCACTTTAATCGTTTTTGTAAGATGAGTTTCTACATGAACACTGTGATTAGAAAAAAAATATTTCTTGGCCAATTAAAAAAAAAAAGAAAAGGGGAAAAATTTGAGAACTACATAATGATCTATAAATTCCATTCTAGCCCTACTAGTCTTTTCAATTACTCTGTTTCACCTCATCCATAAAATTATGATAATAATACCTGCTCTTACAGAATTATGACTATCAAATTAGATACTATATGAGGAACTATGAATTCCTTTAGATATGTAATTTATTATTACTAATCAAATCTGTGGAAATGATAAGAAAAGTAAAAAGTCCATGACATTATCACATACCTTGCAGTTTTCTCCTTCCACTACCAACATTTCCATACAGAGTCATCCCCATGTGTTCTTAGAGTTTTTAATCCCATCCCTAATAGTAGTGTAGCACTAGTCATGTGGTCAAATCACATTTGCTGCCAAAAGCTGGCTTCTATGGGAACTCATGAGATATAATTATGCAGTTGTTACATTTCTAACAGTGGTGCCATTCCTTTGCCAGAAGATTTCAGAGAAAACGGAGCCCAGAAGCTTGAAGTATTCTGTTGTTTCAACTGAGCTCCCTAATACCAGCCATGTAGGGAAATGTTAAGAATACAGGTCTGCAATTCTTTCAAAATATTTGTGAAACACAGCTTCCAATTTTACTCCAATCTACTTTTTCAGCTAACACGTGTAACCTCAAAACTCCCCTCATGGGGCACATGGGTGGCTTGGTTGGTTGAGCGTCTACCTTCAGCTCAGGTCATTATCCCAGGGTCTTGGGATTGAGCCCTGCATCGGGCTCCCTGCTCTGCAGGGAGTCTGTTTCTCCCTCTACCTCTGCTTCTCTCCCCTGCTAGTGCTCTCTCTTTCTCACTGTCTCTCAAATAAATAAAATCTAAAACAAAACAAAATAAAACAAAACTCCCTTTATAAGAGTATGGAAATCAGAGATATTCATTCCATGAAGTGTGTTTGTTGTTTTTTAAAATATTTCTTAATGGTCTTTAATAAATCTGACAGAATGTCTGAACTTAAATAAACTCATTTCACATTTTCTTTGTTAGCTTCTTAGGCAAAGAAAAATGGTGACAGAACTTCTCCTTTTGGTCCATCTGAGTCTAAAGATTATTTGCTAGAGGAAGAAAAACCTGTGGAGATAATCTTATCTGCACTTCTTGAAGTCTATTAAAATCTCATACACATATATGTGAGTTATTGTTCTTCCATTATAAATACAAGCACATATAACAGCAACAAAAATAATGATGCCCAGTATCAAAAAAGCCCCAAATCTTCTATCTGGTTTTGAGATAGTGTCCCATATGGTGTCTTTATTATTGGTAGTAGATGCTCAAATTAAGGAGCAGCTCTGTCATGGTAAGATATCACTTGGATCTGTTCCTAGCCAAGCACAATTGTGCTCTTCCTTCCTGTCCTGGGTTTTGAAGTATGTTTATTCTGTGATGTCTAATGACAGGCAGATTGGATCTCTCCTTAATTGCTGGTGATTTGTCAAGTACAAGAAATGAGTGAGTGATCTTCACTGAACTGTAACATTTAGAAGCCCATGAAACTGTTTATAATGGAAATACATAAAATGAACACAGTTAACTGTAGTTGGCAGTTTTTTAAAGACAATGAAATTTCTGACCACTGTGAGCTGCCTTCTTTTCAGAAAACTAGGTAGGAGAAATCCCAGCACAAGTGACATGTATCACTGGATAAGAATACTATACTCCATGAGTAGGCTTTTAATGTCTCTTTTACACGACAAGTATGTATTGACTTCAGAAGCCCAATGGTAAGTTTTAAAGACATTACTGAAAAGGCTTTCACTGTTGAGACTAGAACAGAAAAAAGAAGATTCTGATAAGCAGTTTAGTATTTAGACAAAAAAAAGAGTTTGTCCTTCATACACAAAACAAAATCATCAACAATCATGAAGTCTTAATTCTGAGATGTAATTCTATAAACCCTATTTTATTTAACACAGTAGCTGAAGAAGGACACTTAGGTTAATATCGATTTACTGTTTCACCAATTTTTAACTAAATGGATTATTAAAAGGTGCTTGAAACCACTAGAAATTTTCTTTTGAGGTTTTTTTTTTTTTTTAAATTTTGTGTTTCAAAAGGCAGATTGGGTTCTTTCCATGCTTATTATAGGCATCGTTATGAGATACAAAAGTGTGTGAAGCTACCACCCATTACAAGGATCAGACAAACTTAATTCTAGAAAATTAAATGACATTTATGTATACTATTTTGCTCCACAGGAAATCACTAGGATAAAACAATGAAGTTAATTTAATATACTTTAAAGCTCCTTAAAGTGAGTCTTAGCCTTTACTGATGAGAATATGGACATATATTCTCTACCCAACATTTGAACTTCATTTAAAATGTGTCTGAAAATTGGCCACATGACCTCTGTTGTAGTGATGGACACCCTATTTACTCTCAACATACAAGAAGTCAATAACAAGAAGATAACTTTCTACTTAACCTATGGATTATTTAAAGGTCGGTTTTTAATTTACAAATGCTTTAGAGACTTCCTGTTACCTTCTTTGTTACTAACTTTTAGGTTTTCATTAAGATCTAATAAGCTACTTCTATGATTTTGATCATTTCACATGTTAAAATGGTTTTCCCTCCTATGATATGGTCTATCTTGGCGAATGTTCCAAGTGCTTTTGAGAAAAATGTATATTCTTTTTCGGGGGGTGAAATATTCTATAAATGTCACTCTTATGTGGAATTTCAGAAACAAAATAAAAGAAGCAAAATCTTAAAAAAATGACAGAGAGATAAGACATGAACAGACTTTGAATTGTTGAGAACAAACTGGCGCTCACCAGACGTGAGGTGTGTGGAAGGTTGGGTGAAATAGAGGATGAGGATCAAGGAGCGCTTGTCATGCTGAGCACTGGGCCATGGGGGGACACACCTCTGTTATACACCGGACACTAGTACAACACTGTATGATGACGATACTGGAATTAAAATTTTAAGAAAGTGAAAAAATTCCAACAACAAAAGAGAAAATATATATTTTTTAAAGATTTTATTTATTTATTTGGCAGAGATCACAAGTAGGCAGAGAGGCAGGCAGAGAGAGAGAGGGAGGGAAGCAGGCTCCCCGCTGAGCAGAGAGCCCGATGCCGGGCTCGATCCCAGGACTCTGAGATCATGACCTGAGCCGAAGGCAGAGACTTAACCCACTGAGCCACCCAGGTGCCCCAAAGAGAAAATATTTTGTGTGTTCAATTGTGGTTGAAAGATCTGCTTTCAAACTCATTATTTGTTGGCAGGCGTTGGTTCATTATGGACTGTTGGAGAGAGGTTACTTGTCCATCAATGAAGGCAGAGAGTCACTTTCCAGACAACATATTAAAATGTGTGCGCTGGGGTTAAAAGTCAGTGCTGAGAGGGAAATTCATAGCATCAAATGCTTATATTAGGAAAGAAAAAGTCATAAATCAATATCAATTATCATTTTAAAAAATAGAAAAATAAAAGCAAATAAACCCAAAGCAAATGAGGGAAAGAAATAATAAAGATTAGAACAGAAATGAATGAAAAGGAAATGCAAAACCAATTGGGAAAATCAATAAAAAGTATGAATTGGTTATTTGAAAAGATCAATAAAATTTAACAATCCTGACAAAGAATAAAAGAGAGAAGAGATGAGTTACCAAAATCAGGAATAAAAGAAAAGATACCACTCAATCTGAAGTCATTAAATTATACTAAGAGAATACTGCAAAGAAATATGTGCACTTGAGTCACAAATTTAGGTAAAATGGACTAAATCCTTGAAAATCACTAACTACCAAAACTTACCTAAGTTGAAAGAGATAACTTGAATGGTATTATAAATATCAAAGAAATTGAATTCATAGTTTTAAAAATTTCTAAAAAACAAATTAGATGGTTTTCTGGTTAATCCTATCAATCTTTAGCAAAGAAATAAAACCAATTTTGCATAATCTTTTCAAGAAACTAGAAAAGGTGGAAATATTTAATAATTCATTTCATGAAAGCAGTATTACCCTGATAAATCAGGAAAAGACATCACAAGAAAAAAAATTACAGACCAATATCCTCATGGACACAGATGCAAAAATCATTAACAAAAATTATGCTGAATTAAGCATCATATAAAAAATTATACATCATGACTAATTGGGGTTCATTACAGCAATGCAGGAGTGGTTTGATGTTTGAAAAATCAATCAACATTATCAACCATATTAGTAGCCTAAAGAAGCAAAACCTATGAGCACATCAACTGATGTGGAAAAAAAAAAATTGACAAAACCAAACATGCATTCATGATATAAAAACAAACATTCAGCAAAGCATAAATAGAAGGGAACTTCTCAACCTGATGATGGGTATTTGCCAAAACCCACAATTAACATCATACTTACTGGGAAAAGACTGAAGAGTTTCCCCTTAAAGTTGGGAGTCAGGCAAAGATGTTTACTCCCATAACTTCTGGTAAACTTGTAACTAAAGCCCAATCTAGTGCAATAAAGCAAGAACAAGAAATAAAATAAGGCATCCATACTGAAGAGCAGTACATAAAATTTTCTTATTTGCAGGCATCATGATTGTTGATTTAAGTTAGTTAAGTGAAGGGACGCCTGGGTGGCTCAGTTGGTTAAGTTAGTTAAGTGAAGACACAGGCTATAAGGTCAACACAAAAATCAATGATATATCAATATAATAGCAATGGACAATTGGAAATTAATATTTTAAAAAGCATTTAACATAATTTCTAAATGAATGCAAGATTTCAGTGTATAAACCTCAGAAAATTTGTACAGGATCTGTAGGCTGAAAGCATAATTCTTATGAGAGCAATCAAAAAAGACTAAATAAAGGAAGAGGCAGGTCTTTTTTATGGGCTGTACTGGAATACTCAACACAGTAAAGATCTTCATTCTTCCCAGATTAATCTACAGATGTGATGTAATTCCCAGTAGGATTTTTTTTTTTGTAATGTTGAAAAGTTGCTTCAAAAATTTATGTGTAAAGTAAAGCAAAAGAACCAAAATAGCTAAAGCAATCTTGAGAAGGAAAATAAAGTTGGAAGAATCAGATTACTCTTTTAAGACTTACAATAAAGCTAAGCAAATAAGGCAGTGGGATATTGGCAAAGGCATAGACCCGTAGATCAATGGAACAGAATGGGTAGTCTAGTTATAGACCCACAGCAACATGGCCAATTGATTTTTGACAAAAATGAAAAGGTTATTCAATGGAGAAGGACACACTTCTATACAAATTAAATAAGGAAATTGGACATCAAAATCAGTAGGTAAATTGGTATGAAAAACAATAAACCTCCATTTAAACCCCATACTTTCTGCAAAAGTTAACTTAAAATAGGGGCGTCCGGGTGGCTCAGTGGGTTAAAGCCTTTGCCTTCAGCTCAGGTCATGATCTCAGGGTCCTGGGATCGAGCCCCACATCGGGCTCGCTGGGAAGCAGGGAGCCTGCTTTCCCCTCTCTCTCTGCCTGCCTCTCCACCTGCTTGCGATCTCTGTCTGTCAAATAAATAAATAAAATCTTTTTAAAAAAAGTTAATTTAAAATAGATCATAGATCAACAGAAAGCCTAATACTGTAATGTCTTGAGAAGAAAACATAGGAGAAAATCATGATCTAAAGTTAGACAAAGCATTCTTAGACATGACACAAAAAACACAAACCATAATATAATCGTTAAATTGGGATGAATCAAAATTAAATATGTTTTCTGTATGGAAGCAACTACTGAGAAAACAAAACAAAACAAAAAAACAATCTACAAACCGGGGAAAATATTTACAAATTATGTATCTGACAAAGGATTTGTATCCAAAATATATAAAGGACTCTCAAAATTCAATAAAAAACAAACAACCTAATTTTTTTTTTAAGATTTTATTTATTTATTTGACAGAGAGAGATCACAGCAGGTAGAGAGGCAGGCAGAGAGAGAGAGAGGGAAGCAGGCTCCCTGCTGAGCAGAGAGCCCGATGCGGGACTCGATCCCAGGACCCTGAGATCATGACCTGAGCCGAAGGCAGCGGCTTAACCCACTGAGCCACCCAGGCGCCCCAACAACCTAATTTTAAAATGGGCAAAAGAATGTGCAACAACGTGGGCAGAGCTAGGGAGTACTGTGCTAAGTGAAATAACTCAGGGAAAGTCAAATACCGTAGGATTTCACTCATATGTGGAGTTTAAGAAACAAAACAGATGGATATAGGGGGAAAAAGAGAGAGATGCAAACCATAAAGCAGATCCTTAACTATGGCGAACAAACTGAGGGTTGCTGAGGGGAGGTGGGCAGGGGCTGGGGTAAATGAGTGCTGGGGATTAGGGAGGGGAGCCTGTGATGAGCGCGGGGTGTTGTATGTAAGTGATGAATCACTTATTTACACATCTGAAACGAATATTACACTGTATGTTAGTAACTAGAATTTAAGTGAAAACTTGATGCTACCAAAAATAAATACAATAAACATGCTGTAAGAAAAAAATAAAAATAATTTTTTTTAAAAATGGGTAAAAGACTTGAACACATTACACCGAGAAGACATAAGGAAGATAGAAGCTGTGGGCGTCAGTAAATGCCCATTATCAAGCCTACAACAAGAGCGTCAACATCACTGGCTGTTAGGAAAATACGAAGTTAAATCATGATAAAAAAATTACTGTGCACCTACGAGAATGGCTAACATTTAAAATAATAATAATAATAATAATAATAATAATGGCAACACCAAATGGTAATAATGAAACCGAGCAGCAGGAACTCTCACACATTGCTGGCAAGAATGTAAAATGGCACGCTGAAATGGGAAGACAGTTTGGCAGGGTCTCCTACAGTTATATATTTACATATATTTACTATATGACTCAACAATCCTATTCCTAGGCACTTACCCTAAACAAATAAAAATAATGTTCATGCAAAACCTACACAGGAGTGTGTATGACAGCTCCATTCATAACTTCCCAAACTGAAAACGAAAGTCCTTCAATGGATGAATGGACAAAAAGAGCTGTAGCACATTAGTACAGTGAAATATAACTACTCAATAAAAAGAACAAACCATTCAAGATATTTAATCTTGAGTATCAAAAGCATTAGCTGAGGGAAAGAAGCCAGGCTCACAACGTTACATGTAGTATGCTTCTATTATGTGGTGTTGGGAAAGACTGTAGGAATGAAGGGAGAGGTTGCCCAGGTTTTGAGCTGGAGATGATGTGGCGAGAAGAAAGCCGCAAGGGAATACAGAAATGGATCTGGACACTGACGGAACCATTCTGCAGCCTGACTCTGTGGTAAATATATGCCTGTTAAAAATGTTAAAACTGCACTGAACTTTACACTTAAAGTTTGTTTTTTTTTTTTTTTACTGTAACTTAGTTTATAAAATAAAATTAAAGGAAAAAGCTCCTATAAAGAGTGAAATTATATTTACATACAGAATAATATTAGCCATGGTGTCAAATAATAAAGTGTGACAATATCCAGAAACATTTAAAATAAATCCTTGTTGAAAATTAGGGAGTTTGAGGCTTTTGAGACTCTTTAGCGAGTAAACACTATTGGATACGAATTCTTATTTTGGGACTTACCTGACACTGTGGACTTTCTCAGCGTCTCTCCTCCTGGCAGGAGGGCGGTGACAGGCTGACAGAATGGAGTCAAGTCTGAAGCAAAGCCACGCACGTGTCTGACAGGGCCGCTCAGGTGGAGGAGACAGCCTGCCGCCTGGGATGGCTGCCTCTGCAGGGCACCAGCGACCACAGTGGAGACATGATGCTCTCAGCAGAACTGATCAAAATCGCCAGCTTGTGGTCATTCTTTTTAAAGTTAGGAGGCACTTGTGGAAAATGTCCCACTTACCTCATCTACTGATGGAGAGAAGGGGTGGGAAGAGATCTAAGAACAGCCTAAAGCTTTTATGTACGTGTTTTTAAAATAAGTAATGAAATGAAAGCAAGTCTAGACTGTGTCATTAAGTCAAAAAAAAGTTCCAAACAGCACGGTGAGCATGATCTCATTCAGTAAAAAACAAATAAGACTCAAGAAAAATATTTTTAGATAAAGTATGTAACTTGGAGGAACACCTTTCTTTATAAAATATGTGCAGCCATTTAAACAGATGAGGTAGCTTTTAAGGTACTAGCATGATTTTGCCCAAGAGTTTCATATTGCCCGAAGAGCATGTTGTTCTGAATGCATCATTTTCTGTTAAAAAGTAACTTGGTGTAAATTTATATATAACAAAGATAGTAATATAGAGTATAGCTTATATAGATACAGAGGTAATAGTGTGTGTGTGTGTGTGTGTGTGTGTGTAAGCATAGGAAAAATAAGAATGGTTAATAGGATTATCTCAAAAGTGGAAATCCTTGTAGGGGACAAATAAAGGAGAAAGAGTCCTTTTGCTTTTTATGATTTAAGAAAATATTTCCCAGCCCTAATCTAAACATGCACACTTATTTTCTTTTAACATCAAAGAAAAGACAAAAGTAGTACAGTAAATGTTAACATTGGTTCTCTTGGGCTGACAAAATGAGATATAAACTTTATCTTCTTCTTTATGCTTTTCTGTGCTACCAAAATTTCTACAGTAAATGAGTGTAACTTTTGAAAACAATAAAATATTATTAAATTACCATTGAACAGAACAAACCATATCTATTTGTGTCACAATACCCTTAATTACATAATACTTTCACTATTATTAAGAATTAAGGATATCTTGAAAGTTCCACCCCATACATATTCTTAACCCAAACCTTTTTAAATTAGATGAACCTAATCTAAAATAGCAAGAAGGCTTACAGAAATGCTAGCGATATGTTCCAGATTTGAATCAGGCTAACAATGTCTTCCTAACATTTAAAAAAAAAAAAATCACTTTACTTTTCCATTCCCCACTGATCCGTATGAATCCACACACTTCCCCAACATTCTTATTTATGGTTCACAGTTACGCAGTTAAATGACGTGGCCACACAGTCAGAACATGCTGAACTAGGGCTTTACAATGAACAACCCCAATCTCGGTAGTTTAGAAGAACACATGTATATTTCTTATTCACACTACGTGCCCATCTATGGTTTCCAGGAACTCTGCTCTAACTTGTCTTTACTCAGGAACCTAGGCTGAGGAGTGCTTTCTCCCTCTGTACATTGGCTGGAAAAAGGAGGAGAGAGGAAGAACTTTACTGAGTTTTAAATACGCCTCCAGAAGTGACATGAGTCACTTCCCTCACATTCTGTGAGCCAAAGGAAGTCAAATGGCCATACCTACCCACAAAGGGGTGGAAAAATCAAACTGTACCATTTTCTCCAAAGGAGAAAAGCCAAAACCATTTGATGAACAGAACTAATGTCAGCCATAATCAGAATTGCAAGATAAACAACAACTGACATCAGTAAGAATCCAATGGATTTAGCCCATTAAACTTACATTTTTCACATAACAGATTTGTTTTAAGTTGCATGGTAAAAAAAAAAAAAAAAAAAAACCTTACACTTTTTCTAATGCCCCAAAACTGTTGTTCTTAAAAAAGGAACTTGACAAATATTCTTTCATTTTTCTCTAAAGAAAACAAAATAAAATAAAACAAAACCTTAAGCCAATTGGCTATTTTCAGATACCAGACATTACCACGTGAGAGTAGAAAAACAGGAGAAAAAAAATATTTTCATTAGGCTTAACCAGACTACTGCCATTAGTAGGATTTTTTAGTATTTTGATTTATTTGGTTTATTTATCTAGCCATGTTTATTTATTTTACCAAAGTATTTTTGAACGCCTACAAAGAGCTGTGGATTTTGCCAGGCAAAGACCGTCAACCCTTTGAATTCCTGTGATCAGTGTTAATATTTAAACATCACAAGTATATGAGGTACAATCTCAATCTAAATCTGCTTAGCATTGTGTATAAGCTCACTTCTGGGTTACGTCAGCATAGATTCCATGCCTGGGGAAAATGGTGTAGGACTAGAGCAAAGCTCATTGGGGTTATTGTTGGCACATGCCTTAGAAACTAAAAATTTAGAACCAGTATTTATGAAAATGTACATGCTCACAGAAGCTAAGGAGTTCTTGACCTTGGGGTAAATTCTATCTTTCCATAAAATATTGATAACAAATCTTTATGCATTGCTTTCTTCCTCCCCATGCCACCACTCACCACTGCCTTAGGTCATACCTGACAGTCTCTCAAGAAAAGACCTCTGGTTTCAGATGTGAGAAAGCTGTTTTCCAATCCCCAAAGACGTATGAAAGATCAGAGCTCTTCACTTACATCTAAGAAATAGGTGTGCTGTATATTCACACACATCAGAGTAACCAACTGCTTAAAAGGTTCAAGTTTTAAGTAGCAGGCACTGGCTGTTTATAGCCCATGTATTTTAGGTTCAACTAGATCACCTCTGAAAATGTTTCATGGTCCAGTTTTAACATCAATCATTAATATAATAGTTAAATCCTGGCATTTGGAGGATAATTTTTCTTTAAAAAAAGATCATCCATTGAATTAAAAAAAGATATAATGGGGAATAATGTGTATCTAATTATTAATGTACTATAGAAATTAGCTTTTATGTTGCAATTTATATTGCAATTACCTTCTTTGTGTTATAAAGCAGAACAATACAGAAGAAGAACTTCTTTATTAATGCCTAATAGCATGGTAATTTAAAATATTCAAGTTTCTTTAATAAGGTAGTGTATGAAATGTTACTTAATTTGACAAGATTAATTATACAATTAATTTAAGACTGCTCTCAATTAAATTAGTAAAAATTCTTAAGCTTGCTGCTTTTGAAAAGAGTGTTGGAACTTAGCATGAAGTGAGATACCTATTAAACATGATATTAATTAGACAGAGATAGAATAATGCATGTTTTGTTAATAGAAAAGGCATTGTCAAAGAGTTGGTAAAGAGGTATTATTTCATTACTTTAATAATAATAATACCTCAACCCTCTAAACAATTTAGCAGGGTCTCCAACAATACTGGAAAATACAGTGGTTTGGGTATACTGAGAAGTACTCAAGACAACAATGACAATAAAACTCCTTTCTTGCCAGTCCTGACTTTGTATTTGGGGGTTCTGTTCAGACAGAGGTATTGCCAAGAGGAGCTGACTGACTGTTGAAATACCTCCAAGGTGAAATTATCTTGCTGAATTCACTATGGTCCAGGGTCTAATCTCCAGCTTTTCATGTCCAAAGACAAATTTTTGAGAGTCCCAGGGTTACTTATATCCAAGCCGACTGAGAAATATAGATTAAAGTCATAATTCACCAGAGTATAATCACAAAATCTTCATTTGTATATTCATAGTGACAAAATCTACCTGGGTGGGGGAGAACCAGAGGCCCAGTTTCTGTATTTACAGTGAACGTTTTCATGATATCAGAGTATCTGGAAAACCGTTCTAGTGATGTAAATTTTGTTTGGAATACAAAGAACTGTTGGATATAAATCATTCTGGCTACTGGAAAACCATAACATTATTCCTATTCTACCACATAAAACACCTCTCCAGTGGCTAGAATATTCCTTTTTTTAAAGATTTTTTCAATTTATTCATTTGACAGATCACAAACAGGCAGAGAGGCAGGCAGAGAGAGAGAGAGAGAGAATGGAGGAAGCAGGCTCCCTGCTGAGCAGAGAGCCCAACGTGGGGCTCGGTTCCAGGCCCCTGGGATCATGATCTGAGCTGAAGACAGAGGCTTTAACTCACTGAGCCACCCAGGTGCCCCTAAAATATTCTTATTCCTCAGATTTTCTGTATATCTCTCCCTGTATCCCCAAACCCTCTGCCCTCTCCATGGGGCTGGACTCTTTGCTAATTCGATGGCTGAAAGACAGAAGGATGGGGGTTAACTCGCAGGTTTTAGTGTTTAGTTGACCATATAGTGCAAGCCAACTAGGAAAGAGGGCAAAGAAACTTAGGGGGAAATACCATTGATTTGGATACAGTTATGTCTTGTCCTAGGCTGAGAATCTTTCTGAATATTTCATGTAATTTTGCATGCTTTGCATGGTAAGTGTTGCATTTCTTAATTCAAGTGTCATACTTTTGGGGGAGAGAGAAGCACCTAGCATATTAAACCTAAGGATTCCCTGAGTTGGGGTGGGGGCAGGGGGTCATACATGACTGAGTGGGGGCAGGGGGCCATACAGGATCTCTACTAGTTTATAGGGTGGGAAGAGGAACTTTTTCCTCTGAGGGGATACAGAACTTCCTCAAGACTATGCCTTGGGAACAGAGGTGAGAGTAGATGCAGTTCCTCCTTCTCCTGAATTTCAGCTTTCCTTTAATCCTAAGGAGGGGAGCTATTGATCCGTGCACAAAATGAAACATGATACATGGAGATTCATTAGACACAAGTTGCTGAGGTAGATTATTCGTAATTGTACTACAAGGGATTCTTCTAGGATCGCTCATATAAATGAGAGCAAATGGTTAAAACCAAGAAGAAAAAAGAAAAAAAAAACTCCCATAAGAGTTTGAGTGAATTATGTGGTAGCTTTGGCTTCCAAATGCAGATTGACTCCACTTTATAAACAATAGTAAAGAATTCAGGTAAACACAACTTAGAGAGATAACTTTCCCTAAACTAATACTTTTCAGATGAAAAAAGAAAGTGCCATCCAAGTCAAGCTCGCACAGTTAATGGTAAATGTAGAATTCAAATCTGGGTTATTTGACCTTCAACACAATGTATTTTATATTTTTCATTAGGTAACTCTTATAAAGTTTCATATAAGTAATTATAAATAGAAAATCTTCTAAATTGCACAACCACTGAAAAATGTTCTGTTTAAAGATTATTAAAAATATCCACATAATACATGCCCAATTGGTAGTTGTTGCAAGGTGATAGTCATTATGGAAACAATAGCTTTCATTTGTTGAGTGCTGTGTGCCTGGCAGCATTTTAAAGACAGATCATGTTCCCATTGACTTCCACTAAAAATTGGGAGCTCTGCTTTGTCCCAAACAAGTGATGGTTCTAAGTCATCTAAAATAAAATTAAGTTTCCTAATATATAGTAGAAAATGCATTGTGTTAGTATTTGCAGTCTTCACACACTAAACTTCTACCCATCCCCTTTGTAAGTATTTAAAACTGAACTGATTAAAATGCACCACACAGGTATTAAAATTTCCATCTTACAGGGAGTTCTTTGTGACTCCACCAGAGTAGAATGCTTAAGTAGAAACAATATAACCATCCTTAATTAGAATTTAATAAGAAACAGCAAAGGTACTATAAATGGAGTTGCTCTGCTATCGTCTATCTATGTCTATCATCATCTATCCAACGATCTATTCATCCATCTATCCAACGATCTATTTATCTATCAACAGATGTCTGTTGAAGTTAGTGTTTTACATGCCACACGTACACATACACACTCTCACTCACTTCTGATCAAACCAGTCATGATCGCAAGTCTCCAGTGGGTAGTCCTTTCTTTTTTTTAAAATTTATTTTTTATTTTCAGCATAACAGTATTCATTATTTTTGCACCACACCCAGTGCTCCATGCAATCCGTGCCCTCTATAATACCCACTACCTGGTACCCCGACCTCCCACCCCCCGCCCCTTTCTGAGAATAATGGGTTACCTACAGGGACATTAAGTATTTAGCAGCAACCCACTAAGTTACTGCTGCCTAGAGATGTTTAAGAGTTAAACAGGAAGTGCCACCATGTTACGTAAGTCCAGAATTTGTTTTCAGGAAATAAAGCAAGAAGTTACTCTTTCTACTGAAAGCCACATAGAGTTTTCATGCTGCCATAAGTTAGAGAAGCGCTGTCCTTACTCTGGACAAGGTCACCTCCAATTGGAAAGGAGGAATTGGTGTCTAACATAAGACTCACTATATAGCCTTCATAATTTAATGTGTTAGTTTATTATATGAATAACAGGACTCTTATTTTTATAATGGATGCCTCTTCACAAACTTAAAAACATCCCCTAGGGGCGCCTGGGTGGCTCAGTGGGTTAAGCCGCTGCCTTCGGCTCAGGTCATGATCTCAGGGTCCTGGGATCGGGTCCCGCATCGGGCTCTCTGCTCGGCAGGGAGCCTGCTTCCTCCTCTCTCTCTCTGCCTGCCTCTCTGACTACTTGTAATCTCTCTCTGTCAAATAAATAAATAAAATCTTTAAAAAAAAATCCCCTAAATTTGAAACAGTACTGAAAAATGTTTTTTAATTCATATAATGCATAATCAATGGGTATTTGTTCCAAGGTGATGATCAATAGGGAAACAGCAGCACATATTTGCTTACGGTGTGCCTGGCACCATTCATTCCCAAGAAGTTTTTATATTTCACTTAATTCCCACAACCTTAATTCCCCACCCCCTTCTATAAGAGGAAATTCTACAGAAGTTAAGTGCCCAAAACCATACAGCTAGGAAATGTTGGATTCACTTTCAAACCCAGATAGCTTATTTCAAATGTGAAGGACACAAATCCTTTAGTATAGGGAAGAGAGATGAGTATACATTAAAAAAAAAAAAAAGGTACAGAAACCACGGCATCCAGAGGCATACTCCCAAGTTCAGAAGCAAGCCTCTCTCATCTTCCACTTCCCAGAAGGGTCCTGTAAGGGTAATGATCTTATTGGTCCTTTAAGAAGCAACAGCCTACCCACTACTTTTAGGATCTTCAAACCCTGCTGCCAACTGACAATTGTTTTTAGAGATTCTGCTAACAGCTTGCCTGTTCACTAGGTACCATTAGCTGATTAGGGGTGACAACTCCAGCATATTCTTGAGATTAACCAAAGCTTTACTTCATTATTTATTTATTTATTTATTTATTTATTTATTTATTTTTACTTAAAGTACCTTTGCTGGGGTATATAGTTAATATACAATAAACAGCATGTGACTAAAGTGATGATTTCATAAGTTTTGAGGATGATATCCACCCATGAAACCACAATAATCAAGATAATACTATAATCCATCAACCTACCAAATTTTCTCCTTCTCCTCTGTAATACCTCCAGCTTCTCCCCTGTGCCGACCTTTCCTATACCTCTACAGTCTCTAGGCTACCACTGGTCTGTTTTCTGTCACTACACATCAGCTTGGACTTTCTAGAATTGCACATGAATGAAATTCTACAATATGTAACCCTCTGTTGGGCTTCTCTCTCTCAGCTTAATAATTTTGAGATTCCTTCATACCGTTGCATGTGTTAATAGCTCATTACTTTTTATTGTGGAACAGTATTTCACTGTATAGATATACCAAAACTTAGCTTTTTCCTGGCTGCTGGATATTTCTACCCCTCCACCCCAAGTTTTGGTTATTGCAAATAAAGCTGCTATAAACATTCATGGGTAAGTGCTCTATGGACATGCTTATTTCTCTTGAGTGAACACAAAAGAATGGAGTCATGGGATCATATGGGAGGTGTAGGCTAAATTTTAAAGGAACTGTCAAATGTTCTTTAAAGTGATTGTATTATTTGTCATTAGGAACAATAGCATGTAGGAGTTATATAGCTCCTCTACATCCTGCCAATATTTGGATGGCCACCCTTCTTAATTTTACATATCCTAATAGGTGCTTAATGTTATCTCCTCCGACTCTAATCTGCATTTCCCAAATGGCCAGTGATGTCAATAATGTTTTCACGTGCCTCTATAACAAACATTTCTTCTTTGGTAAAGTATACATTCTAATATTTGACCATTTTTAAAAATTGGGTTGTTTGGTTTCTTACTGTTGAGTTTTTGAGAATTTTTTATGTATTCTGGATACAAGCCCCTTACTAGATGTATGCTGTGCAAACATTCTCCCACTGCTTTCACACTATTGCTGTCATACATTTCACTGTTACACATGTTATAAACCTTAGGTTATATGTTATTTTTGCTTAAACAGTGACTAACCTGTTAAAGAGTCACTATTTATAAAAAATAAATATAAAAACATCAGTTAACTATGGAGTCGTCATTTCTAGTGTTCTTTGTTCTTTTTTCGTAGATCCTCATTTCCATCTGGGATTTTCTTTCTGTCCAAAAAACTTTTTTTTTTTAAAAAACATTTCTTGTAGTGTGTTTTTCTGGAGATGAATTCTGAAATTCATCTATCTGAAAAAAAATTGTTTCTCTTGAGTTTTGAATAACATTTTAGCCAAATATGACATTCTGGGTTGATGGTTTTTGCCCACAGTATTGTCAAGATGTTCACCACTGTCTGTTTGCTTGCAGTGTTTCAGGTGAGAGACCTGGTTTCATTGTTTTCTTTGTTCCTCTGCATGTAATGCGCCTCTTTTCTTTGGCTGCTTTTAAGATGTTCTCTTTGTCACTGGTTTTGTGCAGTATGATTATAGTGTAACTTGTAGTTTTCTTTGTGTTTCATGTTCTTGGGATTCACTGAGCTTCTGGATCTACAAGTGTATAATTGTCATCAGATTTGAAAACTGCATATCGACTATTTCTTCAACTATTTTTTCTGAATCCCTCTCAGGGTTGATGTTGTACAACTAACTGATCACTTGATATTTATTTATTTTTCTCTGCATATATCACTTTGTATAGTTTCTACTACTATGTTTTCACGTTTAGTAACCTTTTTTATGCAAAGTCTGATTTGCCATTAATTCCATCCAGTGTATTTTAAATATAAATCATTGACATTTTTATCTCTAGAAGTTCAATCTGGATCTTTTTAATATTTTTATGTCTTCCATTAAGTTTTTAAACCTGTGATGGAACACAGTTAAAATATCTTTAAGTCATTGATGGCTAATTTTAAGATCGTTTTCATTTTTGTGTCAGTTTCAATTGCATTATCTGTGACAGATTATATTTTCCTACTCCTTTGCATGACTGGTTACTTGATTAAGTGCCAGAAATTGTGACTTTTAGCTTTTTTGGGTGCTTGATATCTTTGCATTCTTACCAGTGTTCTCAAGCTTCACTCTGGGGTGCAGTTACTTAGAAACAGTTTGATCCTCCGGGTCTTGCTTTTTAAGATTATTAGGCAGAGCTAGATTAGTGTTTATTTTAAAGATAATTATTCCCAAACATTGAGGCAAGATCCTTCAGGACACTGTAATGCCCTGTGAATTATGATGTTCTGCAAGCCAGCTGGTGGGAACAGGCTTGGATGTACATTAAACTCTATTGACTCTAATCCTTTGGAAGGTCCTTTTTTCTCACGTTCATCACGGATCAGCACTCTCCTGAATTCTTGGAGGAGGAGCCCCTGTAGACAGACATCTAGGGTTCTTCCTTTGTGATAATTTCTCTTCTTACATACTCTGCACTAAACTCTCAAGCTACTCACGTTTTCCCAGGTTCACAGCTCTCTTTTGAAGACTCAAGAAGTCTGTTTTCTGCTGATTTCTCACTTCCTGAGGCAGCAAGCTTGGGCGATTGTCTGTCAATGATGTATCCACTGTCTTGAAAACATTGCTTTATGTATTTTGTCCAGTGTTTTAGTTGTTTAGGTCTAAGGTAAATCCAGCTTTTTCCCTCTAATTTGGCCAGAATCCCTCTACAATGCAGTTTAGCCTATTAAAAAATTAAATTCCCCCAAAAAAGCAATCTCTGAAAATTTGTAATAACTTAAATAAATGAGCATGACTGTACATCAAGTTAATGTCACAGAAAACTATACCAAGTCATTTTAGAGCACACAACTTTGTGAATTTTTATTGTTATATATTTTAAGGATTCACATAGATACAAAAAAATAGACTTTATATAGAAGTGTAATTGTTAAAATAATGGTGGTAATATTATTTTATTTTTTTTAAGATTTTATTTATTTATTTGACAGAGATAGAGGGACCACAAGTAGACAGAGAGGCAGGCAGAGAGAGAGGAGGAAGCAGGATACCTGCTGAGCAGAGAGCAGGTTGCAGGGCTCGATCCCAGGGCCCTGATATAATGACCTGAGCTGAAGGCAGAAGCTTAACCCATTGAGCCACCCAGGTGCCCCAGTGGTAATATTATTTTAATTTACATATATTCATATATTAGAGGACAATGTAAAAAAGAAGTTAATGCGGTTAGGAACCAAAGTCTTCAGCATAGGAAAAAGGAAAACTCTCTTTGTTTTGGGGTACCCATAGAACGTCCCAGATTCATCTTGTATTTTACGTATCCAAACCGATGAGATCAGCCATTCTTCCAGGGAGCCCTGGTTCTTTTAGTAGGAAATGGTATTCAGAGTCCAAAATCCAAGTTGTTGGTATGTTATCAAAAAGGTAAATGTTTGTGATATTTACTTAGAGATGGAAATATTAATATAACTCACAATTTACTTTAAAAATACTTATCTCTTAGCTCTGTCCATTGAGAGATCTTAAAAATAAATGGCAACCTGGTAGTAAGTAACATACCAACAACTTGGATTTTGGACTCTGAATACCATTTCCTACTAAAAGAACCAGGGCTCCCTGGAAGAATGGCTGATCTCATCGGTTTGGATACGTAAAATACAAGATGAATCTGGGACGTTCTATGGGTACCCCAAAACAAAGAGAGTTTTCAGGAGTAATAGGGAAAAAGAAATTTGAGACCTACAGTTGGCCATGATAGTAACTACACAAAAATCTGTGAGTTCATATGAAAAAGAGAAAAGTATACACAGCTTGATTGAAAACCAATTATCCATAAATGGATCACCAATCTTCACTATGGGAACTAGCACTTAAAGGAAAAGAATTATACATTTATCCTACTTTTTTTTCCTATATAAGCTATATTTATAAATAGCTAAAAGAAGGTAAGATCTTCTCCATAGAAATCTTCCAACTAACTCTTAATCCTATACCTGCAGAAGATAGATAGTATAAATGCAAATTAGGATTATGCTACCCTTTATCAAGGGCATAAAAGTAAATGTGGATTGAATAAAACTAAATGAGCTTTTTACCTGATTATTCTCATATAAATGCCATATACCATTTGTCAAGAGGAAAGTAGAACTATGACAAATAGGCAAGGCATTTTAAATCTATGAATCTGATTTCTCTTTTTATGTTGTAGTAACCATTTATGGATAATTATAATAGCTACTCTGTTTTATCAGCACATCAGCGGACAAGAAAGATGATGGTATACTTCATCACATTAAAAAAATTATTTGTAGCTACTGAGCAGATTTATTCTTTTTTTTTTTTTTTTCCCCCTGTGGGTTTAGAGCAACCATGCTCCCAGCCAGGGGTCATATCCAAAAAACATGATTGTGGGTTCATTTGGCATAAGTGGGATAAAAATGAGAGAACAAAGAGTGAAACAATTTTTTTAGTATATGTGCTGCCAAAGCAAGCATGTGAAAATATTCTTTGAAAATAGCTCAAGCGTTTTGAGAAATTGTAATAGCAATGTTCTAAATGAAATAAAAATCAGACATGAAAAAATTAATGAGATAAATTTTTTAAAAGACTAGGAGGTAAAAAACAGCAAACACAAAATTTTTCTAGAGACTTCCTTAAGATGAGGCAATATATTAGTGTTTTTGAGCAAAGGAATTTTAGGAATTGAATTGTAAGCTAGCTTTGTGATTAATTTGGGCACGTTGCTTAACTTTTCTGAGCATCAGTTCTCTCTCATCAGAAATATATGTGCTATTAATGCACCTACAACATGGAGTTGTCAAGATGATTAAATGAGTTGACGTATAGAAGTGTTTAAAATAAAGATTGTCCTTACTAAGTTTGGAAAGAGTTAGCTGGGATTATTTCTTTGACTTAAGGTTTTACATAAACCTCCCACTTATCTGTTCCCTAGAGTATAACTGACTGCAAGGTTTCATTTTTGATATGTTCATGTTTTTCATGTTACCCATTTGGAATCATGGAATTTCCTCAAAAAATGACTGCTGATGCCTGATAGGTATCATTGATCTTAATGATGACCTTAATATAGAGAGCTTTGATACCTCTGAACAAGATATTATTGAACAAAAATGATAGTTTGTAGATTGAGGGAGCAGGCAACCATGTTGGACCAGATAAGAACAGATGGTGGATTACTGAGGTAGGCATGATCAACCCTATCTCCAGTCCCTGATGGCTTGCCAAGAAGGGATTCCAAAGATTGGTGAAAGTCATCCTAAACCTTATGGCTGCCATTTTAAAGAATTGCTAGTGATATGTCTTATGCCAAGAAGGAGACACTTTAATCTATGCTTCTTTTTCTTTGAAATAAGAGAAAGAGAACCCAGAGAATTATTGGCTAATAATTTCCAGACTGAAAAGACTGTATAATTAATTATCCAAAAAAATAAATTTGAAAACATCTACAGAAGAATAGGCCACTGGCATTTTTATGAACAGTTCTTGACTGATGTAATCTTCTTCTGTGACAGAATGGCCGGGCCACTGGATGGAAGAGAAATGGTAGACATAATCTATCTTGATTTCAGCAAGGTATAGATTCTGGCTTTGGTAACATACTTATTAATACTGTTGGCATGATATTCTCCATCAGTGTTCTCCTCACTATGCTCTGACACAGGTTTGCATTGGTCCTGTTTGCTCTTAACAGACAGTTTATTTCTATGTTCATGAGGCCAGACCCTGGGGTCTAAGAGTGTCATGCATTTAATCAAGCTGTGCCTTCTGCAGGGAGGTCCTGCTCTACTTCACTTCCTCAGACAGACATATTTTACTTACATTTCCAAGCTTCTTCACAAAATCCACTAAGTCTCCTTTATCTGAATCATTCACTTTTACCCATGGGGTCCTCCAACTTTGTTTAGTTTCTCTAATCAGTTAGAGACCCAAATGCTCTTGACTATATCCACTATTCAGAAATCATGCTATCTGTAGGAAGATCATTAATGTGCCAGTTTTGGTTACTGGCTTTGTATTGGTGGATGAACTCTGTGTATATGGTAAATGAGAAGTTCCTAAAATGTTTTAGATAGTGTGGAAGCAAATTAACAAGAGATGAACACATAATGGCTCTTTGAATTGCATCAAGTAGAGGCAACACAGATTCATTATGGTTAAGAATATAGACTCTGGACCCTACTTGTTTGGTTTTAATCCCTATACTGCCTTACTAACTTTGTGTGCTTGTGTAACTTAGCTAACCTCTCTGTGCTACAGTTTCCATACCCACACTCTGTTTTTAATGGCATGCCTCTTCTCTTTGTTTAATCCACAAGCCCCTTGAACAAGGACGATGTCAGTTTCACCCAATAAACCTTGAATGAATGAATGGATGGGTGGATAAATGAACAAAACCTGTAAGCATCAGTCTAAGCTGGGCTGTCCCATTATAAAATGCCTACATTGGTTGCATTTGACAGTCCTTCCACATTATGAAATAACCAAAGTTTATACATTAATGTCAAAAATTAACATCACTGTAAAATTATTTCAATAAACATCTTTTGAAGAAACTCTCTGGACCCTATTTGTTCCTAAGTTTAAAAGTGTCAACATACAATACAAGAAATTCTCAATGAGGTTATAGGGTCAACATAGAGCAGAGACAAACACACACCTGGGGGAATCTGGTTTGGGCTTTTCTTTCCATTTACCATTAAAGGCTTTTTCATTGGGTAACCTGCCCCAGTTTGCTTATTTTTAAGTCTCTTCTTCCGGGTAGACAAGATGTACTACTTTAATCAATGTGAACCAAGGTACACTCCTATAGGTTTGAAATGAAGAAGCCTAGGGTGAATTAAAGAATTTTTGTGGATCTTGTGGTTACAAACTTAGTAGGAGACTCTGTCTTTGCACCTACCATTGCCTCACTCTGATGGGAAGGACCAACTCTGCAGAAAAATAACTTCTTCTTAGTGTAGTAGAATATGGCTCCATCTAGTCAGTATTAGAGCTTTACCCTGTGGGTGTGGGAACATCTTTCTCTCACACACCATTATTTAGGTGTGCTTCTTTTCCATGGTTTTGCTTGGTGCTGCAAATTAGACATTAGCAAATATATTTCTGGGAAGACTCAGTATTCTTGAGCAATAGCATAAGAGGTACTAGAAGTATCATAGAAAAGGGAGTCCTCAGGATTCTCAAGCAAATATTTTAAGACTCAGAACAGGGACAGATTGGAATCAGCATCTGAAAATGTAAGGACACTTTTCATACTCTGACTTAAATCTTGTATTCAACATTCGCTCAGGTATGGAGAAGGGGATCTAGGCCTCCATAGGAAGGTCACACTGGTTAGAAGGAACACCACATGCACTTGAGGATTGAGAAGACTAAAAGTTAAAGGAACAGTGGGGGGAAGGGGGACTTTTGGGTTACCCAGACTGATCAAAAGGTCAGGGTTTTGGGCTTAGCCTGAAGCACAGGCAACCGCAGGAAGCAAAGTTGAGACATAGTAGGTAAGAGTGGAATTGCTAAACCACAGTTAAGGTCAGAGAGAGAAGTAAGAGAATCCTGAGACATACTTCAAGGACTAGAGGGTGAGAGGGGCAGTCTTCCAGCAAGAGGCTGTGTCCAAAGATCTTAAGGATTAATGGGCCTACCCCTTCCACGTTTGTACTTGACTATAGGGCTTTCTAACATTATCATCCATATTTATTTTTAATTTTGAGAACTAATACATAAGATTGAGAAAAACTTATTTTGCAAATACATCAGCAGGAAGTGGCATATATAAAATTTTGGTGAATCTGGTTTTTCAATGACAACTTAAGACAGTAATGAGACTCCCATTGCATCCTTTGGTAACTTTTATTGATCAGCTTAGAATTCATCTACAATCTTCATAGTAAACCAGAGAAGGTCTGTTTAACACCCAAGGCTTAAAGTCCCATAGATGAGGTGTGGGAAAATTCCAGACTAACTCTACTGCATCCTTTCAGCCCCCTCTGTGGGCCCCTTGAAGAAAAGGAGACTCA
The DNA here is from genome assembly GCF_030435805.1 of Mustela lutreola. NCBI lineage: Eukaryota > Metazoa > Chordata > Mammalia > Carnivora > Mustelidae > Mustela > Mustela lutreola. The sequence goes on along the minus strand of NC_081295.1, from coordinate 11,320,028 downwards.
CCAGGCAACCAGGGGAAAATAATACAGTAAGTTTTCAAAACTTATAATAACTTTTTAAAGCAATTACCTAAGGCTAGAAAGCAGAGTACAAAGGTTACATGGGAAAGGCTCTACTACATACCAGTTATGTGGCCTTAGGAAGATACTCGATCTCTCAGCGTCTTGAGACAACAAACCTACAATCGGGATAAGCCAGCACCTTTCTCACAGAGTGGCTGTGAGTATTGAATGAGATAAGCTTGTCAAGTGTTTAACACAGTGCTTCCTGTGTAGTATGTTTTCAAGAAACATTACTGTTAGTAAGAGTTGAGGATCATCTGAAGGTTGAATCTATTGTGTATATATTTGTGTATTTTCATATATTACATATAATCATATATATTTCCATATATATAACATGAAGCAATTTAACCACCTGCAGTGTTTTCAAAATAGCATATAATATAATAGAGGAAGAAGGAGGGAAGAAATAAATGTTTTCCATGAGAACTTCTAACTTCTTCAAGAAAGAGAAATTGAGGAATGTGACTTTTGGTCAGTCAGAAGTTAAAAGCCATGAGGTCTATGGAAATTAAAAAAAAAATACATACTTTTCTAACTTTCAAGGGATTTTCATGAGAAATGTTGAAGCAAAGAGAAAAAAAATTTCAAGGTAAACCTAGCTAGTGAAGATTTCATAAGTTCTTCAAATTCTCTAGAAGAAAAATGGTATGTCATTAAGACTTTCCATCTAGATGAAGAACTATTTATTTCAGGAAAAAAGAATAAACAAACCATTTTTACATTAGTCAATTAAAAATGGAAAAAAGAGTTGAAATGTCTAGGCCTTCTCTTTGAAGTATTTTATTTTTGCAGCATAGAATTAGAATGTTGGAACAGATTTTCTCCACTGTGTCAGGAGGGTCTTACAGCAGAAGGTTATTGCAAAGCAATTTTCCTCTTTTGAAAGCACTTACTTTTCTTCCATTGATGCTTGTAAATGGCCTATTATTTAGTCATGGATTAAATAAAAGATTTAAAGGAATGAAAGAAGTTGAATATGTACATGTTGAAAAGTTTTTATTTATGCATTTTAACTCTTTATTTTGTGATAATTGTAGATTGGCATGAAGTTGCAAAGACAGTAGAAGGAGGTTCAGTTTCCTACTCTCTCCAGCGGTTACATCGGATGTGACTATAGTACAATAGCAAAATAAGAGTTTAATTTTAATGAAACTTTCTTAAAGACATTTCAAGATACCTCCCACTCACACACACGGGCACATGTGCACACATGCACAAACACAGAACAGCTATTTCATCTAAGAGTTTCAGCCTGGAGGCAACTTCAATCAATAGCGACCTACTAACTGAAAGGGAAGGAGGCCGGGTTGCCTCTAATAGCGACGGCCGTCTTACTTGAAAATCAGGTCAAGCCCAGGAGGCTTGAGACAAACAGAAGAATAATCTGGAGTCCCAACCAAGACCCCTGTGTCAAAGCCTCTACTATCAGTGACCAAACAAAACAACCTGACAGATTGGAAGAGCATTTACATAATACACAGATTTGTATCCATTATTCCTTTTTATTTTCCCAGAGAAAAAGGCATAATACTAAGCACTATAGATCTTAAGAGGTTGTGGTCCTGAAATTCCATCAGAAAATAGGGTGCAAACCTAGTGTTTCTTAGTCAGCTTATATTATATCTGTATTATTTTTAATATGGGTACTCTGTGAATTGGAAATATTATTTAGGTCATGCTTTTAAAAGGGTAGTATATAATAAAAGTAATCTGGAGCCACAGTTGGCTGGAGGCAACAGGGTGACATGTAGCACAGATATAGGCTTCCTGACACTTCTCCCTCCAGAGGCTTTGCCAGGCATCACTAATCAAGTGTGGCATCATGTCCCAATGGGCTAAGATACCATTTTTCACGTGGGGTTTCAGGCAGGCAATACCAGCTGATTAAACTTGGCTTTAGAAACGGAACCTAATCTGGGGTGATTGGGGATAGGGGAAAGCTTCGCTAAGAAGTCTTTTAAAAGGAATTTGACAGAATCAAAAGGAGATTAGACAAAAGAGGAGAATCAAACATTTCATGGCCAGGTTATGCTTTTATTAGTAATCTTAAAATGTTTGATTATGGCTATGTCACTAGGACCTAACAAGTTGTGTCATAAATACATTTTTTTAAGATTTTATTTATTTATTTGACAGATAGAGATCACAAGTAGGCAGAGATGTAAGCAGAGAGAGAGGGGGGAAGCAGGCTCCCTGCTGAGCAGAGAGCCCGATGTGGGGTTTGATCCCAGGATCCTGAGATCATGACCTGAGCCAAAGGCAGAGGCTTAACCCACTGAGCCACCCAGGCGCCCCATAAATACATTTTTTTGCTGAAATAATGAATGGTTTGTTTTTCTTATTTCAGCTAGTGAAGGATGATAACAGAGAGGAACACTACCAGGCTCTTCCAAGCAGATTTCCATAGGAGAGTAGCCCCTCAGGGGATAAGCCCCTCAAGGGATAGTTTGGCTTTGTTCTTAGTTTTCTATGTTCAGAAACATAATTCTATAGTTTCCCATTTCAAGAACTGTTATTCTCCCAGTCACAGCACTTTAGATTCTTTTAATTCTAGGTTTTCCTTTACAATAAATCTTATTCTTATTATTTAACGTTGAATACATCTTCCTGCGCGGAAACTACACAATGTCTTAATTGCTATATTAGCATCTTAAATTTTCAGTGGATTTGATTTTTTCTGCTGAAAACTATTCTATGTTCTATTAGTAGATGAGCAGTATACAACCAACTTGTTTTCTTTTACTATTACAAAAAGTTTTAGGTATCGTAGAAAATTTGGAGTAATTATGTGAAAAAAAAAAAAAGACAACATAATAATCGTTCTTAATCCCATCAACCAGCATTGACCAGTGTTAGCTTGTTGATTTGTATTCTAATAGCATTTCTTACTTGCTAACATATTGTTTTCCTTTCACAAAAAATGTTCTCATGTTATACATACTCCTTTGTAACATGCTTTACCCTACTTAAAATACATTAAATATTTTTTCTGTGATATTTTTGTTTATGTTATTGTCTGAATGGTGTTTCATTTCATGGATAGTAAACAACTTATTAATCTTTTCCTTATTGATAGATATTTCCCTTTTATGCTCTGAAATACTGGTTTATAATTTAACAGTGAGTAAATTATCCAATGAGTTCCATATAATAATTTCTAAAAGATTATTTCCACAATTTAAAAAGGTGAAAAAATTTAAGATTCTCAGTATATACTGCCATAGTGCCTAGCAGAGAAAACCATATCAACTAAACTCCTATAAGCAAGGTATAAAGAATTGCCACTTCAATAAATAAATCAAACAACAGATTAGACACAACTGAGGAAAGAACTGGCTAACTAAAAGACAAATCTGGGCTAATTATCCAGAATACAGAATACAAGTGAAAATACAGAAAATACTGAAGAAGGGTTAAGATGTGGAAGATATAATTAAAAGTTCATCATCTATCAAACAAGAATTTATAAGGAGACAATAACAAAAATTGGGGAGGAACAATATTCAAAGATACAGTACTGAAAATATTCCAGGATTAATAAATATTATAAATCATCAGTGTAAAAAAATAAAAATGAGGTCTTCAACAGGATAAATAAACATAAATCTCAAAACAGTGAAAGAAAAAATACTAAAAATGACCAGAGATAAGGCAATTCACCTCCAATGGCAAAGAAATTAGAGTATCAGTAGACTTTCAACCAAAACATCATAGAATAAAATTAATAAAATTATAGGGTGAAAGCTTTGAAGGAAACTGGATTCTATACTTAGCAAAATTATTACTCAAATGTAAGTTTAGAATTTTTAAAAAGCGACAGATTTTACTGCCTAAAATTCTTCACCAAAGAGTAAAGAAATGAGGAATAGAATAGTCATATTCCAGAAAAAATACTGAATTTAGAAAACTGGTATTAATGTGGGTAAACATAAACACATATTAAGTGATGGACATAATAATAATGATAATGATTATTTTCAGGAGTTGGAAAGCAGGATGAAAATAAAATACCAAATAATAACACTTTAAAACAGAGAAAAATATTTGAAATTAAAGAGTTCTGAGTGTTTTTTATTGTTCAGAAGGATGATAGCCATAGTATTTAAATTAAACTTTGTTAATTCAAGTTGACAATTTAAGAACTTCAGTGCAGGGTGTGATGCATAAACAATGACTTTTGGAACACTGAAAAAATAAAATAAAGTTCAAAAAAAATTTCAGCACAGCTTCTAGAGTAAATGAAATGGAAGACGACTTAGAAAAGAGAAGGTTTAAGAATATAAATAAAACAAGAGAAACCCCTTAAAGTTAAATAGATGCATATTTTAGGTCTAAGCAATTCTACCTTAGAAGATTTAGATATAAGCAAGAATGAATAAAAAAAAAAATAAACATGAATAACTGAATGAGAGGGCCAATACAAGGTTTTCATTACAACATAGTTCCAGTGAAAAAGCCAAAAATTAAGTGGATAAATAGGCTTTGGTTTATTCATGAGATGAAATACTATTCACAATTAAGATTAACTATATCTACATATGTCAAGATGGCTAAGTACCCTGGATATTGAGTATAAAATTAAGTTGTAAGGTAAATGTGGATTATGACACCATTTTTAAAAATTTTCTAACAGAATAGTATTCTCTCCTATACACGGTGTACAAAAAGTAAAGTACAGAGTATGAAATGTATTTTCCCATTTCAGAATACTAGTTTCCTCTGAGAATGGAGTAAAAGAATTGGATGGAGCTTTTGTTATATTAAACACTTTATTTCTTTAAGAAATAACCGTTTGAAGGAAATATGGTGATATCTGTTAAATCTTATTTGGTTCATGCTGGACATCATATTTTATTTTCTATACTTTGCTGTTTACTTGAATCAACTCAGACTTTAAAATAACACTTTAATGAAAATATATTACATATCCGAATTACGTGCATTTGAAAAATATTTTTAAACAGGTTGCTTCAAACAATTTGCTACTCAAACACTACTTAGCCAAAATGTGCATAGTTAAAGCAAAAGGCATCCTTTGGCTAAAGACTAAGCCTTCCTTCCAGTGATACTCCAATAGTTCTGAAACAGTTTTAGAGTCCATCGTTTGTAATTTCCTCAAGCAGTTTGCTGTTCCTAGTTACCATGAAAACAATGCTGTTTTGTATTCAAATCTGGCATATTCCTCACGGTCAGACAACGTACAGAACACCGGGTACTCAATGCCAGGCATGACATGGTCCCTTCCCTCGTGGGGTTTTTCATCCAGGTGTCTCCAAATTAATCTAGACGATTCCACACATGCAATCTACCCTAGAAAGGGAACTACAAGCCATCGGGGAGAACAGATCAATTTCCCATAAGGGGAAAAAGCAAGAGCAACAAAAAAGGGTGTAAAACATGGAAGAGCCCAAAAGTCCAAAGAATAATAGGAAAGAAATTTCAATGCATATGAAGATAAGAAAAGTAGCAGGAAATGAAAACAGAACAAAACAAACAAAAGCTGGGGTATGGAAGACTTAGGATTCAGAAAGACACCTGGAGAGAGATGGACAAAGACATACAGAGATATTGTCCTGCAGAGAGATACTAAGTGAAACCGGAACTAGCATCCCATGCAGAAGGAAACAAAATGTCAAGTGCTTTTAAAGGCCATCTCGAAGCAAAGCAGCCTCAAGAATGAGAAAGACGAAAAAGAAAGATGATCTGCCATGATAGCTTCCGAATTCCACCTCGATGAAATGGCAGATAGATAACCCGGCAATTGTAAATGCCATTTATTCTGCATTACATCCAGCCTTCTAATTCCAATTAAGTACGCTGAATTCTTTGACATATATATGCAGAGCTCGAAAGGACAAATTTCCAATACTCTCTTCGGAGAATTCATTAGAACTTTATCTTGCAGATCAGGCCGCAAGAAACCTTGAATGCCTGGCACTTGATTGAGTGTCCTTCGGAAGGAAGACGGCCATTTTTAACTCAGCGTCTGGGAGTCTGTTCCAAAACAAGATGGAAATCACCTCCTGAAAGCTTCAGTTAAAACAGTGTAATGAATGTTACAGCAGATTTCAAATATTGTAATTTGTCACATGTTTATCCCCCAAAGAAATCTGCAATAAAATCTCAGGGTGTGTAAGATAAATGTGCTGAGTGCACAGAGCAGTGATTAAGAGCATGGGTTTCCAACTCAAACAGAACTGGGCTTAAATTCTGTTTTCAGCAGTTTAGTGGGGAGGCAGCCCTGAGCTCACATTGCACTCTGAGCCTCAGTGTCCCCATCTGGTAAATACGGCAAACAGTGACCACTCGTATAGATGAGTTTGGGGGAAGTAGTTTGGTGAGGTAAAACATTTGGTGCTGCCCAGCTAGGTTTAGCATGTGTCCCCTACTTATAGGGGTCTCACTATGGAGGTAATCATGATCACTGTTACCATTATCCTATACACTCAACTTTGCTGTGACAGCCTGGCTCCATGCGGATCATTTTCACAGGGAAGGTTTCCCCGAACTTTGGCATACATCTGATCTCTCTGCCACAAGCTTGCATTGAAACTTTATTTTATATTTATATTTGGCTCATGCCGGCTTCTCACTGTAAGAAAGTGCCCTTAGCTGAAGCTGACAAAATTATCATCTGGTAAGAGCATCTTTCAGGAAAACACTGAATCGTAGATTACTGAGTGATAAATGAACAATAATTATTAATAATGATGTAAACTTATAATTGGCTCCAAAAGACCCTTGTGCATCTGTTTCTGCCTCAGGGACATGCCTGGCAATGGGAGCGAGGGTGCACTCTCCTTAGTATATGAATTCAGTTGTCAGCTAAGTCCTTCACTCCGTCTGTAGGAGGAACATCTCCGATTCCATCCAATTTGCTTTTGTCGCACAGAAAGCAGTCTTATTTCCCTAATAAAAAGAGAGTTGTTGAAAAAAAGAAATTGGAGCATGTAGCAAATATCCAGTTCTAGAAAGAAAGAGAAGCACAACTTCTCATTCACCCAGATGCCAGCCATCTGCACACCTACAGCTGAACTTTATTTTTTATGTCACAATTGTATCCCTTAAAATAAGATGGCAAATTGCTGTTACTACAGCAACTGTGAGAAAAGGACACATGATATGCCTTCGAGGCAACAGGGTCCGATTGTGACCTCAGATTACAGATTACACAGGGAGCAAATAGCAACAATGAATCATCTAAACAGAACGGGTTTATACCCGCCTTGCCTCCCACCTTCCAGATTCTAGTTTTCTGAATTTAATACATTGGGTTGAAAATCTGAATGCTAAATTCTCTACTATTATAAAAAGAAATCACTCAATATTAAAGTGCAGAAAGCCAGCTCTATATGGTAGAGTGTCTCAACCCTGGTCACAGTGAGAACGAGCCTAGAGTGCTTCTGAAAAACATTCTGTACCTGAGGTTCACCCCAAAGGTTTCTGACCTGAGTGATTTAGGGGCAGTTAGGGTTTAGGACGATGATAAACCATTAATTAGCATCAGTGGACTGATTCACGAAAAAATACTTCTCTCAGTAGGTTACACAAAGAGCTTTTCCTCTTTTAATATATTAATGTTCTCCACAACAAGGAAAAAAAAGTTATATATTCACCAACCAAGAGAGACAAAGAAGACAGATTCACCTTTTGTGTGTGTGTGGCGGTGAGTGAATGTAGGGTGGTGGACCAGAGGGTTGGAGTCGTCATGTTAGAACCGCCTACAGAAGTTTTTCAAAGTGCAAATTCATGGCCTTGTCGTCTCCCACAGAACTTCCTGGCCGTCCCAGCGTGTGTAGATTGTGAACCGCAGCCCCCTCACTAGCTCTAGGATCTCTCCTGCTCCTGGCAGCGGACTGGGGTCTTGTGTATATCATCCCGGGGTTCTGAATTCCTGGTGGAAACCACGTGGTTGCTGCCTCCCTGGCGGACAGCTGGTCGCCCATCCCGTTTGCTCTCCTGTTCAGCTCACTTCCCAACTCACCAGGAATCCACGGGGGCGCACCTACACTGTCCTGGTCCCCGTGGATTCTTGTCTGGGCGCGGAGGGGGCTGAGGTCCCCCGACATTTCAGAAGTGCTAGGTCTAAGCACAAGAATTCGTCTTTTACCAGTATTTCCTGGCCTTCAAGAGACTATTTCTTTGTACCCCCAAATACCGTATTCATTTCTTAAATGGATTATGAGGCAATCCAATGATTCGGAAATAAAATCATGCACTCTTCACTGAGTGGAGTTTAAGAGAACTCTTGTTCTGTGGTAAGTTTGTTTGCTAGAGAAGATAAAGCTGGTCCTTCCCATATTCGTTCCAGACCTCCTGAAATCTCATTTCCTAAATTTTATTGGGCTCTTCTATCTCTCCTGAAGGGTATGTGATGACTTCCCTGTACTCAAAACAACTATCCACTGACTGGTCCTTTGCCTCTGAACATGAGATGATTTTCTTCATCGTTAATAATACCCCTGGTGTTTTTCTAATTCCTTTTTGAGGGTCCATAGAGTTGAGGCGAACGAGTGTAAGCACATCTTTAACAAAATGTCCCATGAATGCTCCTTATGTAACCAGCTAGGGAAATACGATGCCTATATTAGGTTTTTAATCTATCCACACGTTACAGTTTATTTGATGAAAGACTGTTCCATGCCGGATTACCAATAAAATATGAATTATACGTAATCATCTCATCAGAGTGAACTTCTTTATATTTTAAAATACGAATCCTACCTTAAAGAAAGCTTCTATTTTCAAAGAGGAGTCTTTTCTGATTACTCTTACAACTCCAGTTCTCAAATGCCCTAGGGAAAGCAAACAGCTGTTGAATCCTACGCAGAACTATGGGTTCAAAATCAGTACTTAGACTTTGCATTTTAGCCCAGCAGGGCCACCCAAGTGACATTTCCGGGGAATAGAATCAACATCCAGTAAATTAGCAAACTTACACCACAAATGGAAATATTCAATTGAATATTTATAAGAAATAAAAAATTGAAGGTATATTGAAAAGAGAATAGCTTTCATTGTTGAAATGCCTAATGCTTCAAGCTAATAGTTTCAACTAAAAATCAGGATGTTGTGGGGAGGGGAGAGTAATTAACATTTTATGAGTAACCGCGCAATAGTGTTGGTTATTCTTAAAGGAAAAAGAAAGGGAAATACTTCTCAAGTGTGCTCTGCTCATTTTGATTTCCAGTGACAGAGCTTTTTGCGCTGTTGGGCAATGTTATGGTTAGAGCACTGAACGAGGAGTCAGGAATCCTGAATTTGGCCAGCGACCTCTTGGCCTTGATTTCCTTCTGTGTAAAATGAGAAAGAGGGACTGGGCCAGCCGTCTCTCATGTCTCTGCTCATAGGTCAAGCCCCTTCAAAGATTCTGATTCAGTAGGTCTGGGAGACCCGCTTGAGCCTTTTGGGATTGGAGCTCACAAGGGTGGCATTCTGCTCAGGTGAAACTAATGAGTGGGTCAGAATATTCAAGAGTTAGCAGTGCTTACAAGAAAGGAAGGGCAAGTACGAGAAAGAGAAGGAGAGAGCCGCTGGAAACCATGAGAACTGAGATGTCCTGTTCAGGGGCCGGACAGAGCAACACTGAGCCTAAGTCACATAGAACACAGGTATCAATCTTGTGCCGAGATATGCCATAATTCGAAGGGTTCTGACTTGATTTGGGGATGCCTACCAGCAGCGGGGGCTCTTTCCCTTTTCCAACCGGGGCATTTTGGCTCAGACGCAAATGTCACAGTTCACTGGCTAGAACGTATTTGAATTACATATTCTAAGTCCATGTATTAGAACCTTGTAAATCTGTATTTGCTCCCACTTTCTGTATCTGTTCTTGCCAAAGCCATCCTTCCTGTCTCCCAGTTTCCAAAGCCCGTGTCCCATCATGACCTAGCTTGCCTTTTCCTTTATATTTCTCATTTATCTCCGCCGCTCTCTTCCCATGATCACTTCCCAATCACAGGCATCTCCATTACAGCACTGGGCTGCTCTCTGGGCTCCTGGCCTCCAGTTTCTTTCTTCTCCAATCCATTCCGCACTGCCGGCCACACGAACCTTTCTGCTCCATGGTCCTCATCCTGTTATTTGCCCTTCCCAAATCATACTTTCGATTAATTATTTCTATGTAATGACGTCAAGACTCCTTAGCCAGAGTTAAAAGGCTCTCTATGACTTGAACTCAGCACAGCATTACAAATGACCTTGTTCTGTTGTCTGTTTCTGTCTTACGACTGAGCCGAACCAGAACAGTTTCCGAATCACAAACCTGGGCCCACAGTTTTATCTGATTTGACATATTCTTTTACATATGCTATCATATCTCTGAACATGTTTTTTATTGAAAGACAATAGAAAAGATAAAATTGCACAATCTTATTTGCCTAACACAATTATTCCAATTTTATATAGTCCTTTCTCTTTTACTTTTACATATGCATATGTATTTTCATAAATGGAGTCAATTTTACATATATTTTTGAATTCTAGTTATAACCCTTTTCCACTTGGCCACATAATCTTCATAGCTTTCATTTTAAAACTTGCATAATTTTCCATTCAGCAGATGTGCCGTAATTCAGTTAACCATTCTTCTATCTATAGTTAGACATTTGGTTGTTCCTAATTTTTAGCTATTATAAATAATGTTACAATTTTTAGCTATTATAAATAATGGTGCAATTAATAACTCCATGTATAACATTCTCCCTGGGGTTTATTACCTTTGGATAACTTTCCAGAAGTGAATTAGGCCAAAGATATAAAATTTTTATGGTTTTTTGATGTACATTGACAAATTGTTTTCCAAAAAGGTTATACCAATTTATACTGTCACCAATAATATATGAGTACACTATTTTTACTACAAATTTACTCGCTCAATAAAAATAACTATACCTTATTACTATATTAATTTTTATATTTCCATTACTAAGAAATATATTTTTTTCATATTTTGTTTAATTATAGCATTTTCTTCTAATCTAAAATGCTTGTATTATTTGCTGGCTATGTTTGTAAATTTCAGAAGGTCACAGTCATGTCAGTCTTATTTTCCACTCTCTACTAGGAGCTCAGCTCTGGTCCTGGTGCAGAGAGAGCAGTCAATATATATTTGTGCTGTAAATAAAGACTTAATTATTTTTTGAGGTCTCATTTGTTTTTACCAATTCATATAAACTTTTATATACCATGGGTATTAACTTTTTGTCATAGATAAACACCTTTTCTTTTAGTTCAATGTTATTTTAGAAGACAAAAAATTGTAATAGAAATGATTGCTATTTTCTTTGCGCATCTTTATATTGCCTTAAAGCCTGAAAGTAATACTCCATAGAGACAAGAACATAAAAATTGAATTTTCTGTTTATTTTTCAATTTTTTTTGGTTCAAATTTCAATTTGCAGATAAAATCTTGCTATTTTTCAAGGCCTATCCTCAATGCACCCTTTCCCAAGTTCTGCCTGGGTGTTAGGTCATTTATCTCTAACTGCGGTGACCCAGGGCTTATAACTGAAGGCTTTGGTTTGAAGCCAATAGGGAACCTCAGTTTTGCACCTGTGTGTAAGACCATTTTTACCTAGCCAGAGGTGTTTAAATTAATCCAGCTGATACTTCAAGATTCCAGATTAAGTCAGTATTTCTGTCATAAAGCTTTATTCCAGCTATAACAGAACTTCTGCTAGGCCATGCCAGTCCCATGTTGAGGCACCTGACATTTTAATATGATTATTTTGATAGAGGGGTATTTTGATGGGGATATTTTGATATGAGTTTGAAAAAAATCATGAAATTTTAAGTACATCTCAATTACCAAGAACGAGTGTGCAGCAGGTATTTTCAACCCATCCGTAAGCCCCATTCTACCTGTCACCTCACCAATCCCTTATGGTCCCTATTCCTGGGCATCACAGAAAAATCAAAATAATGATCGCATTAAATAACCCAGCTTGTCATTGTCTATCCTACTCTTCGTAACTGAACTTCTGTTTCAGATTTTCAACTTTGAGGTCTTTATTATAATCCAGCTTGGTCTAGAAAGGATCTTCTGATTCTTGTCAGTGTCCCCTACCTCAGAATGACCTGGAACTACTGCAAGCAGCACCCTCCTGAGCTGCGGTCAAGGGATTGACCAATGCAGTACTCCATCACCTTGGATATTTCCATCTATCTTCTTGGATGTTTCTGCCTGGCATGTTCAGCTTCTCTGCGTGAACCTCACCTGCTACTTCTTCTATAGTGTAAGTCCATTGTCATGTCTCATTCTTTCTGATCCCCCAGGATTGCTTTGTTTTGGACAAGCCCATCCTGAGATATGGCTGCCTCTTCCTTGAAGCTTTCCTTAAAACTGGCCCATTACATGATTTCACCCCTAGCCTTCCCTTCAGGGGATCCCAAGTATCATTTAGTTCCCATTCTTCTCAAATTTCACAGCACTGACCCAATTTAGGTGATATTAAAGTTATTTTTTTAATTACTTAGCTCATCTCTAATAGAGTGCAAGTCCCAGAAAACAGGAGTCATGTTATTTCATATTTATATTCTCCTAAATTCTGTTGACTTGCATATGCTTTCATATGGAAGAATGCTTTGAAATAATACATAAATTTTGTTCAACAATCCTTTCACCTTTCTCTTTGTACCTCAAAACCCCTCAACTTTAGACTACTTCAGTACTCAAGTAGCTCTTTAGTACTACTGAATCTCAGTTTATACTGCATCTTCAATAGGGAGAGAAACACCAAAACAACAAACAAAAATGGCCTCCTTTCTATTTCTGTAAATCTGGTGGTTCCTCCCAGGCATCTTAAAGCTCACTTCAAGACGCGTTCTCCCACCTAACCTACAGATGCTACTCTACTGGACATTTCCTCTTCTCTTCACACCATTGGGCTTTATGGATCAGCCAGTCCTCTTTTTAAAAGTCCCTTTGCTCTCTGAACAGAGTAGGTGTAGGTATATTCAAGAAAAATTCACAAAGGTAATGCTGATGAGCTAGGTTATTGGTAGTTTTTTCTTTTCTTTTCTTCTTCTTCTTTTTTTTTTTTTTTAATTTTTCTTTGTTTTGTTTTGCTTTGTTTTTAGTGGTGGGATAAATTTCCATTGATCTATTTACACTGCCTCATACTGTTTCCCTAGCTGGTGAATTTGCAAAATAGCTCAGTAGAAGTAGGGTTATGTGGTTTGCTCTTAGGATCGGAAAAGTCAGTTAACCTGTGGGAAAACAAAAAATAAATAATGTTGCTTCATTACCTCTAAGTTGGCAAAGCCATCACATCTACCAAGAAAAATTCTTACCTGTTAACATCTCTTGTATATATTTCAGAAGAGCTTTAGTTATAAACAATGGACAACCCATTTCATTTGATTTCTGCACATGTACTTATCAGGGATTCAGATATATAAGAATCTTATATTTATTGGGCTCACGAAAGGTGTTCTCAAGCATTAGATATTATTTGTCCTTCATAAATGTTACTGCTGCTGACTTAGTTACTATCAGTGACATTACCAAGGCTGTATGGATCAAAACAAACATTGCATTTTTTTTTCATGCTATGTGACCAGCCCACACAAGCAAGGAAATGGAGACCTTACAAAATGTTGGCATATGGTTCTATAACCTCTATCCACATTGGACATATGTTCATTAAAATCCTTAAAAGTGATGGAATTATACTCCCAGTGTTATCAAAATGAGATAATGCTTTCCACAGTAAAACAAAAATTCAGACAGATAAGAAAAGCAAAAACTGAATTGCAGAGTTAAAATCGAGATTTATTTTGACCAGAATATTCACCCTTGGTCTCAAGTGGTGTGTTTCAAGGGAAACAGCAATTCTGTACTGCCCTCTTACTCCTGAAATGGCTGTGTGGTCTTGAACTGTTTATTGGGTCTTGCTGAGAGGAAGGTTTAATGTCAATAGGAAGGCTAGCACCAACCCCAGGGAACGAGTGCCAATTGCAAAGGACAGCTTGAGTACAGAACTCAGTGCCAAATCTCTATACACATCAAATTCTTCCTTAGAAATAAAACCTTCATTCACTTGATATTGTATTTTTAAATTCTCTTGTCTGCTATGTATTATGGCTTCTTATGTATTTGTTAAACAGCTCAGAGTTTATTATAAAGACTTTTTTAACTCATTTGATTTCCCAAATACACTACGAAATTAGCTGGGTACCTCCTCAGCTTTACTTGGAGAGAGAGGAAACTGAGACTGTGAATGCTGAAGCAACAATCACAAGGACAGATCAGTGGAACGTGGCAGAGGTGAAATGCGGATCCGCATCCCTGAGCCCCGCCGCCTTCTCTTTCAGGCTCTGTTGAACTGCTTTGTGTTAGATATATACAGGAAGAGTTTGACCCAGCCTGGCTCTGAAAACTGAACTCAACATGGAGATTTTGATATATCCCCCATCTCAGAGCAATGGTATCTTCTTTTGCTGAACGAGTTTCCTGAGGAATTAATATTTATATCCTCCCAATAAGACACTCCAGGGTGCATATTATGGACGAGCAATGATATGCCTTTGCAGTTAATGGCACTCAGTCAAAACTACCAGGGCATGTCATTATTAGGTCATAATACCCACCCTGGAGTGTCTTGCAGCTTAATTGTTCCCTCTTCCATCCCAGAAACCAGCAAAAGACATATTTTACTAATGTTTCTGCTTTGTTAATGAGTTCAGAATGGATGAACACATGTGTTCTGCCTGTTCTGCCTATCAAACATGTATCCAGAAATAAATACAGGTCTCATAATCCCCAATTCCAGCTTGCCTATTTTGCTACAAAATGTTTGGCATGGCTCTGATACTTCCGAAAGTGAGGATTTAGTATGCAATGTCTGCCTAAATATTCAGACCCCGAAAACTGCAGAGACATACCCATACCCTTCTGCCAATATCCTTAGCATTTATCTCCCACCATCATTGGTTTTCCTGCTGAAAATTTCCATCAAGTGAGTTATAGTTTGATCTGGACTAGAATTCACAAAGGACTATTCCCAATCTTTTGAATATATAGTTAGTTGTGTCTTAATGAGTATTTATGGTTAGGTTTTTCCTTACCCACATTCACTAAAACTCTCCAATCAGAATACAATATCCATTTTTCATCTTTAGGCTCTGATTCTTCTATGATAAAGTCATACACTTTGCTTACAACCACATTTTAAATAGCAAACAAAAGATGGAGAAGTTATAGGAAGAAGTAGCAGACCCAGATGTGTTTGATTCTACAGTATGGCTGCCTGGCAGTAAGAGGGCACTGACTATTCAAATAAACATGACCTTAGAACCCATTATGAGATGTTTCTTTTTAAGTTCCTTCATGACTGTATGTAGTAGAGAACCATGGGGCTGAGTCTCTCTGACTGCTTAGGAAGTACTTGGTGAAGGTAGTAGAAATTTGAGGCTCCAGATCAAAGAAAGAGATGTAGCTGGGAGTTTTTCTAAGGGAAACATCTCCTGTAAAGTTTGTGGTGGAAACTGATTTTTGATGGAGTTGTATAATCTTAGTTCATACTTCCAAAATGACACATAAGAACACATAACAAGTAAAGAGATTGACTTAATCATGTTAAAATTTCCCATAAACGCCTAGTTCCCAGATGGCTTCACCAGTGAAGTCTATCAAACATTTAAAGAATTAACACCAATTCTTCACAGTCTCTCCCAAAATATCAACATGGAGGGAATACTTCTCACCTCATTCTATGAGGCATGTATAAATTACCCTGATGCTAAAGCCAGACAAAGACATTACAAAAATAAAGAGAACTACAGGTCAATATTCCTTAGGAACCTAGATGCAACATCTTCATCAAAGTATTACCAAACCAAACCCAGCAACATATGGAAAGATTATACATCATGACCAAGTGGTAGTTATCCAAAACTGGTTGCAAAGTTGGATTATCATCTAAAAACTAATTATGTACTATGTTATATTAGTAAATTAAAGGACAGAAACCTCATGATCATCTTCATAAACATAGAAAAGTTATGTGACAAAACTCAACACCTTTGCATTATAAAACCACCAGAAGAAACTAAAATTGAAAGGATTTACTCAATTGGATAAAGGCCAACTACAAAATCCCACAGTTAATATTATATGTAACAGTGAAAGCCTGAGTGATTTTCCTGTAAGAACAAAAACAAGACAAGGATATCTGCCCTTACCATTTGTATTTAACATTGTAATAGAAGTTCGATCCAAGGCAATTAGGCAAGAAAAAGAAATAAAAGACATCTAGTTTGAAAAGAAAGATGTAAAACTACACTTATACACAAATCATATGATCCTTATCATATGATTATAGAAATCATATGATTCTTTAGGATGTCCTAAGGAATACACTAAAAATCTACCAGGAGGTATAAATTCAGCAACATTGCAGGATGCAAGATCATTATACAAAAAATTATTTTGCTTTTATCCATTGGCAGTAAACTATCCAAAAATGAGATTAAGAAAAAACAATTTCATTTACAACAGAACCAAAAGAAAAAAAAGTACCTAAGAATAAATTCAACAAAAAAGTGCAATACTTGTAGTTTTGAAAACTATAATTGAAGAAGATCTAAATAAAAGACATCTCATATTTATAGATTTGATGACTTAATATCAAATTAATCTACAGTTTAACACAATTTATATCAAAATACCAGCTGGCTTTTTTTTTTCTTTTGCAGAAATTGACAAGCTAATCCTGAAATGCATATGGAAATGTTAGGGAGCCAGAATATCCAAGACAATCTTAGAAAGAAGAACAAAGTTGGAGGACTCTTATTTTCTAGTCCCCAAACCTACTAGAAAGCTGTAATAATCAAGACACTGTAGCCCTGACATAAGGGTAGAAATATAAATTGATGAAATATAGTTGGGAGTCCGGAAATAAACATTTACATTTATAATCAATTGGTTCTCAGCAAGTGTGCCAAGATAATTCAATAGGGGAAAAATAATCCTCTAACAAATTACACTGGGACACGTAGATATCCACACGTAAAAGACTGAAGTTGGACCTCTACCACACACCATACGCAAAAATTACCTTTAAATCAGTTAGAGACCTCAATGTAAAAGCTAAAACTATAAAACACCTAGAAGAAAGCAAACAAATCAATCTTTGTAATCTTGGGTTAGACAATAACTTCTTAGATGTAATGCCAGAACGTAAGCAACAAAAGAAAAAAAACAGGTAAATTGGATTTAATAAGATTTAAAACTTCTGTACTTCAAAGAATACTATTAAAAAAATGAAAGGACAACACAAAGAGTGGGAGGAAATGCTTGATATTCAGCTGACAAGAGGCTTATATCCAGAACATATGAAGTCTTCTTACAACTCAGTAATAAAAAAAAAAAAAAAACTTAAAATATGGGAAAAATATCTGATATTTTTTCAAAGAAAATATACAAATTATAAGTACATAAAAATATGGTCAACATCACCAGTCATTAGGGAAATACAAATCAAAACCACAAGAGACACCATGTCACACCTTCTGGGATGGTTAAAATAAAAAAGACAGACAATAAAAAGTGTTAGTGAAGATGTGCAGAAATTGCAACCATACTTTGTTGGTGGGAATATAAAATTATGCAGCCACTCTGGGAAATGGCTTGCCAGTTTTTCAAGAGGTTTAAACATAGAGTCACTGTTTGACCCAGCAATTCAACTCCTAGGCATATACCCTAGAAAAAAGATTTGCCCACATAAAACTTTTATATGAATATTCAAAACATCATTCATAATGATAGCCCAGAAGTAGAAAAAACTTAAGTGTCCAACAACTGATGAAGGGCTCTAAACAGTAAGTGACTATCCATATAATGAAGTATTATTCTACAATAAGAAGAAATAAAGTGGTAATACAGACAACCACATGTTAAGCAAAAGAAGCCAGTCACAAAAGGTCACACCATATATGATTCCATTTATATGAAATGTCCAGAATTGGTAAACCTGCTGAGACAGAAAACAGATGTGAGATTGTCTAGAGCTAGAGAGTGCAGGGTGTGGAAGGGCCCTGCTAATGGATACAGAGCTGTTTTTGTGGGGTAGTGGTGACGAGAATATTCTAAAATTAGATCTTGGTTATGACACAGTGAGGATTGTATACCCGTGAATATGCTAAAAATCATGGAGCTGTGTGCTTTAAATGGGTGAATATTGTGGCCATATGAGTTTTATCTCAGTAAATTTGTTCTTTTTTTTTTAAAGTAAAACTAAAGATTGCATTTGAAATGAAATCCCAGACTCTCAGCAGTGTGGAGGCCTAGAGATAATCAGGTCAAGAGAGAACAGGATGTAAGAATTGACATCGAAAGAATAGAAATAAGTGCTTCCACAGAATCCAATCTGAAATTATCTTTGTGGTTTGGCAAAAAGGCATATCATTCTTTGGTAAACTGGGAAGAAACGGGAGATGATTCAAAGCCCAAGGAAACAAATAGCTGTAGATACAAGATAATGATCAAAATATGTAGAAAACTAAGATTTGTCCTAACTTTAAGTAATTTCTACATATGGGAAAATATAGTCCATTGAACTTTGCTGCTGGATGATTTTTATTCAAATGGCTAAAACTAATAACCTAGGATTTTATCAGTTTCCTGTGAGTGACCTAGTATACAATAAGTTATATTTGTATAGCATATTATCAAACCCTTATAAATTGTAACAGTTTCCAGTTTATAGAATTAATCCACAGACAAGGCACAGAATAATTTACTTACCATGTAGAGAATAATGGTGAATGTATAAAATTTGACACCACGGGCATTAGTTTCCTCTTTGTGTTAAATAGTAGAAAATAACAGGGTGCAGGGTAAGTGTCCTCCTAATATGCCACTTTGGTATAAGGATTATTTTGAGCTAAAGGCAATCAAAACCCAGCAGGTTGAGAAAAAAACTCTTCACCTCCCCCTCAACTACGTGGGTTTACAGTGGAAAAGGTGGCCTGTACCAGAAAGGGAGCCATTCCAGAGATACTTTCTCACCTAAAAAACTAACCAGCCTAACAGGGCACCCTTAGTTTCTCAAACACCTTCCTGTCTTTCTGTGCATGACCTTCCTTCCCTTTGTATTCCCAGATCTCTTACCCCTTCCCTTAGCTCAGAATATTGTAAAAGCCTCAGTGACATGGCTGTTTTTGGGCCTTCCTACTTTTAGGGGGCTCCTGTTATATGTAAGTAAATTTGTTTTTCTCCTATTAATCTGTCTTATGTCGTTGTTGTAGTTTGCCTAGCCCAACCACCTAGAAAGGAAGAAGGGAGAAGTTTTCCCACCCCTACAAGAGACAAGAGACTCTGTATTAAGTTTATAGCTGAGGATTCAAGAGATGATTATATTATTTTAAAATTTAAAAGTAAACAAAGAAGAACTGCAACTGATTTTTTTTTTTTTTTTAATTTACAAAACCTAAGAAGGGAGTTTGAAGGAGGGGATAGATTTACGTGTTCCCTAAAGTTTATAAAACAAGAAATGTAAGTTAGAACATATTATTTAGGATTATGAGGTCTAAAAGAATACACATAAACTTTTGCCTCTGCAAAGTGTGACTGGGGTGATCGGTGAGTAATTACCGTTCATTCAATAAGCTGATGTAAAATTAGAGATTTTCAGGATCATGAATGTATGTTACTTCTAGGAAAGTAAAAGTATCAGCAACAATATGAAATTGAAGTCTTCAAAGAAAAAGAAAAAAAACCTAGAAAATCACAAGGAATTATTTAAAAACAAAAGCAAAACCGACCTCGTTAGAAGACTACGGCTGCTCGTGAGTTAGCTGGTCTCTCACACTTTGCTTTTACAATTGAGTTCTAAGGATTTCAGTAGGAACTATGCACAGAAAAAAAGGTATAATCTGGGGCAGCTTAGGGTCTTAGTAAAGCATTTTCTTAGGACAGGGCCACTGAGTAATGAGGCTCAAGGCCCAGGCTTTGAGCAATTCTGGCTGCCTGCAAGGTTAACAAGCCACAGGAAGAGGCTGGGCTCACAGGACCCCAGGCACTCTCCTTACTCAGCCCACACTGAGAATTACCCTTTCATTGAGATTCTGCTCTCATCAAAGGTTATCCGTCCAGCAGTCAATCGCACTGAACCCTTTTATCAGCCCCACTTGGTAATTATAAAATATTTGCAATTATACAATATGCTAATTCTTAGACATCTACAAACAGCTTAATCAATTTAGTGCGTTTTATTATTTCTAGTCTAAACATTATGGACTCACATGAAGTCTCTGGGATCAGTAAATTATTCTAGATTGTTAAACTGCTGCCAAACCAATCAGAAGTTTTATTTGAATTTATTAGGCTTGCTACATTATTTAGCCAGCAAGATTGAGAAAAACAACAGAAACAAAGAAGCATCCTGGAGTCACACTGTGAAGCTTGATCGGTTCCCAAGAATTACAGAGCAGGGGAGCTATCTAAATTCAGGAGGAACCAGACTCACCGGAAAGCTTCACTGTCAAGTTGAAATTAATGTAAAGCCAGGTTCTGGAGGCATCTGGACTTCTCAGAAGTGTTATTTCCCCTGTCATAATGTGTGTGTGTGTGTGTGTGTGTGTGTGTGTGTGTGTGGTCTTGTAAGTGACTAGGCCTCTATGTTGGACAGGTATATATATGCATATATGGTAGATAAATCTCCAGCTACTTTACTGAAAGAAAGATTTTTTTTCATGCCCAAAAGGACCTTCAGGGATATACCACATTTGAACATCCCAAAATAGAGCAAGAGATGAAGAGCTCTGCCAGTATTTATATTTAAATGTGTTCAACAAGAACCATACATTCCCAAACATAAGGCACTGCTTTCACCCATTTCCAAATTAATGGGCCTCATATTCAAATTTTTACAGTCTTTTATACTCCTGGGTATTACCACTCCTCCCCAACCTATTACTTGATTTTTTTAACAACGGAATAGTCTTTCAAGAAGACCTATTCCCTCAAAACCTCCTCAAACAATGTTTGTTTGGGGTACTTACGGACATCACCTGATTAAATAGGTTTAAAACATTAAAAAAGATAAATGTAATACAGATTTAGCCATTATTCTGGGAGGTAGAATTTCCTAGCTTCTAGGGCTGGGTACTGTTTTAATAAGTCAACTGAACTATATTTTAAAAAGCAAGCTACTCAGTGTTATGTTGTGTGGATCCTGAAAATGTTCTGAGAGCACAAAGTGGAAATTTTTTTCCTCATGTTCCAGTGAAGGTATTTGCAACCCAAGATAAAACTTCTGTCAACGCACACACAGATGAAGGAAATGCTCTATTTTAAAAATTTAAAAATCTTAGAAGTGAAGAGGATGTGCTTTCCAGCAATCGCTTCTCAAACTTTATCGTGAGTGCTTATCTGGGGATCTTGTTAAAAATGGAGACAGGGCAGGGAGTCATGGGAGGGTAGGGAGTGAAAAAAAATGAAACAAGATGGGACCAGGGAGGGAGACAAACCATAAGAGAGACACTTAATCCCAGGAAACAAACTGAGGGTTGCTGGGGGTTGGGAGCAGAGGAATGGGGTGGTTGGGTTATGGACACTGGGGAGGGTATGTGCTATGGTGAGTGTTATGAATTGTTTAAGACTCATGATTCACAGACTTGTACCCCTGGGGCAAATAATACATTATATGTTAATCAAAAAATATTGAGACCCTGATTCAGGGTCTGGGATGTTTCAGGCCAAGTCAGCACCCCAATTTGAATAGCAAGACCTCAGAAGATCCAAAAATCCACACAACTGAAGAAGGTAAAGACAATGATCACTGATGCCAACCATGCCAGTGAAGAACTAGGAAAATTGTTTTAAAGTAACATGGAAGTAGAAAGAAGAAATGCACACCACACACATATACCCCTACTATGTAAATTTTCAATGTGTTAGTGTGATTAACTAATTAAACAATTTAAAGAGACATGTATTAAGTTAATAAAAAAAGAAGACATTTGACTCTTCAATCCATATTTCTAAATGTTTATATATTTTTAAGTTGTCTGGATTATTTTTGTGTGGGATAGAGGCAGACTGCTTTCTATTCATGGTCATATGGATGGCATTGCTCCCAAAAATTTCCTGCTCTGCTTAACAGATCTGAGAGACATAGCCAAATTAGAATTTTTTTGAAAGTTGGTTATTTGAACTGGAATAAAATGGGAATGTTTAGATTTCTTCTGGTCAATGATTAACTAGGATATTATGCTGAACTGATTCATTCCTGTTACCGAATGAAAGTAGTCTAAATGTAAAAAAATAAAATAAAATGCCTAGATAATATGTAGTCGGCCAGATTTTGAAGAGAGTTACACATAATAGAAGACAAAGAAACAGCTCCTCCTGCTAAGTTGTATAAACCTTAGGACCAGAACTCAAATAGATGCGTATGTGCCTCAGAAGAGAAGTAAGTCTATCACAACAAAGGAATTTTTTAAAGGACACAAATAAATAAGAAAATAACAGACCAGTTAGAGATAAATGAAAGTAAAGTCTTCCAAGCACATTTTTCAGTTAAGTTCAAAACATTTTTAGAAAAATATGTCAACTCTATACTTCTACAAGTACAGACACAAAGTTAGGCTGCCCTCAGAAGTTTCTGTCCACACTGGGTCTCTATTTTTGTTGGAGAGAGGTATTTCCAAGAGTAAGTTCTTGCCATCTTTTCTAAAAATGTTCACATGGCAGAATAGAATACGGGATTGCTATAGTAACTGTCCTAGAATGTAACTCTGCATTTACATGCAAAAAGTAAGAAAGATGTGAACATGTTATTAGTTAAAATTACCTTTGCCTCAATTGTGAACCAGGTTAATATGACTAGTCATAGAAATGAAATAATTAACGTAGCTTTATAATATTGTATTTTGTTTCAGCAAAGAAACCATTACTCTGTTTCAGAATGGATCTACAGCCCCATAATTCTGGTTTTTTATTTTTTTTTTATTTTTAACACTGAAATCTATTTCTATAAAAATGTTAAGTGTCTAGAATGCTTAAATTAGAGTAGAAGAGTAGCCTAAAAACAAATATAATTGTACTGCTTGAAAAAAACAAAAGCAAAATGATAACAAACCAATTAGATGGGGAAGAGAGTGAGGAAATGAAGAGAGTCTTTAAAAATAGTGACATCACAGTTGGTATTATAAAGTGCCTTTAGTTTATAATCACTCCATTTTTTGTTCTTAATATGATTCCATTCTGGAGATATAATTAGTTGACCTTATATAATTCTGTTAATGTAACCCATAAATAAATGGTTAGCAGAAAAACACTGGGCAGATTTTCTGTGCATTCTGCCATATTGTAGTGTATTATTTGTGATTTATTGCTTATAGAATTATATTTAAGTATATGGTTTTCATTCTATCATGTAGGATGAGATCTCGTCTTTTTGTTGTCATAAAATCCTAAATTTAAATGCCTATTAGTGCACATAGACTTAATTGACTCCAAGAGATAATTACTATGAATATGCTAGTGCCCAAAAGGGTATAAACAGATCATTATTAGAAGAGAAAATACAGAGAAACAATAAATCTGAAAACTTTCATTCTCACTATTAATGAAGAGTAATATTAAAAACAAAAATGAAATAGTTTGAAGTGGGGCATCTTTAGGCACAATGGGTAGGAGTACAAATTGGTTGAAGCTTTGTAGAGCCATTGGGCCATATGTGTGAAGAGTCTTAAGGATGGATGTAGCCTTTGGCTCCATAATGCTATTTCTAGGAATCTATTTTAATAAAATAATTGAAAATGTAAATAAAATTTACAGATAAATATATTTAATGCAGGATTATTTTCAGTAGTGAAAATTTGGCACTAACTCAAATGTCCAACAACAAATTATGGTATATCTATAAAGTAGGCCACTTTATATTGATTATACTTTTGAAAAATTTCAAGGACATAAGAGAGTAACAAAAAGAAAACTGCACTTGAGCTAAATACTACACTTACGAATATGTATGTATTAATAATCATATAGAAAAGAAGGTATTATATATAGAAAAAAGGCTGAATGAAAAATTATTGATATTTTGTTCTTCTTCATTCTATTTTGTGATTTGCCCATTCCCCCTCCAACACTACTTAAAAGATAAGGTACTGTTAAAGTCAGAAGAAACCCCACAACAAAATTTAAGTGTAAATTATAGCTTCCAGAGAAGGCAAAAGAATTAAAATAGACCCATGATAGGATGGGTCCTGAATTCCACCAGTTTGGGTATCCCACAATAAGCTCCTATATCAACATTTTTCAATAAGGATTTCTTTTTACTGGACATTCTTTTTTGGTAACTTTTCAAACCTAGTTCTCAAAAAAAAAAAAAAAATCTTCAGCTGTTAAGTAGCAGATACTGACTTCATGGGTGACACATCTGTAGCTCTTAACCAGCAGTCATCAGTTAGGGTCACCTGGGTGGCTCAGTGCTTAAGCATCTACCTTGGGCTCAGGTCATGATCCCAGCATCCTGGGATCAAGCCCTGTTCCACTCCCCCTGGTTGTGCTCTCTGTCTGTCTGTCTGTCTCTCTCTGTTAAATAAATAAATAAATAAATAAATAAATAAAATTTTGATGGATAAATAAATAAATAAATGGCCACAATCGCCAAACTGGAAAGAGCCAAGATGCCCTTCAATAGACAAATGGATAAAGAAGATATGATCCATACATACAATGGAGTACTAAGTTTTGTATCAACATGGATGGGACTGGAGGAGATTATGCTGAGTGAAATAAGCAGAGAGAGTCAATTATCATAGGGTTTCACTTACTTGTGGAGAATAAGGCATAATACGGAGGACAGTAGGAGATGGAGAGGAGAAGTGAGTTGGGGGAATCTGGAGGGGGAGATGAACCATTTTCTCACCAGATTGTGAGAAACAAAAAGGGTTTTGGAGGGAGGCAGGTATGGGGTTGGATAAGCCTAGTGGTGGGTATTATGGAGGGCACATATTACACGGAGCACTGGGTGTAATGCATAAACAATGAATCTAAAAATTAAAAAAAAATAAAAAATCAAACCAAATCAAATCACCAGTCAGTCATGGGAGAGGGCCCTGTGAGAGGATATCTGGTTTGAATATTTCTTCTTCTGGTTTTGCCTCCTGATTTCACAGAGCTCCGGTAATGCTCCCCATGACTCACCGTTCCCTTCAGGTCTGGCGCTATTGCTGAGTGATTCCAAAAGTCCTGTAGTTAAGAAGAGACCCTAGAGAGACATTCCAGCCATGCAGGTACCATAACTCAAAACCACTTCTGAGGACTTGGCTTCAAATCTAACTTTCTGGTTTGGCTTATAACAAGGTGCTCACAATGTAATGCCATTGCTTTCATAAAAGATGGCCAAAGTACTATTAGTGACACTAATTAAGATGTGTGAATATCATTTAGATACTCCTCCTTGTTGCTTTCCAAGTACATGCTATGTTACCTAACACATTAATTGGTAATGATACAAGTGCATATCTTTCAACTACAAGGTCAGTTTTTAAAGCAGGGCTTTTATTATTAATGCATTTTAAGTTTCTACACAGCCCACGTAGAGCTTCCATTAACAAAACCTTACTGTGCTTCTCTTTAACTGCATCACAGCTATACCCCCTCTCACCCACCCTGAGTATTATAGGTTAAAGCATTTCAAATCTTTATCCTGCCTTAAATGTAATGCCCTAAAGCATTGTATATACACCTAGAACCTATTTGTGTAATTGTTAACATTTTAAGGTAAGCCCATTCCCTGGCTTTTTGACCAGACATACAAAGTCAGAAGGCTATTTCTTTGAAGCCAGCTACTCACCTATCCATCATGATTGCTGGATAGGTGTATGTTTTATGTCTCTTAAGTAATACCTAACCTAGTATGGGGTTAAAAAAAAGGTGTGTTAAAGTATAGCCCTTACTAATATAATGCCCTGCTTATTTCCATAGAATTCTAAATGACATAGATCAGTAGAGCTAGAAGAAAATTTTATCTCCAATAACCCAGGCTAAAAGAGGGAAAGTGGAGGCTCAGAAAGTGGGTCTCGCACCAGCACACAAATGTCCCTTGCTCACTGTGAGATGACTGGTTGCCCGCTTGGTATCTCTCTCAGATTCAGCAAAGATTAAGAAGAGCCCATTACATGCCAGATTCGTCCTATGCCTGCTTCTTAATGTAATCTTAGTAAACATTTGTGATTGTCATGCAGGCAATAGGAGACTCTCTTTATGTAGGACTTGGTGGCAGTCAAGTGTTCTTGCATTCATGACTTTATATAATTTTCACAATGGTTACGTGAAGTACTCCTATACTATAATTGCCTATCTAAGAAGTCCCTCTATGAAACACTACCTCCTTAAGTATACAATTCTTGAGTCTTTTATCCCTTCCCACAACTCTTGGGTAATTCCTTTGTTGTTCTCTGGCTGAAGAGAAATCTGAGGCCACTTGATATATTCCTTTAGTGGTGACCTTCTTTTTCTCCCACGTGAGATGCTTTTAGGACATTTTGGTTATCGTCACATTTAAATATTGTCATCATATATCTATAAAGTAAATCTATTTTTATTATTTTTATTGATTGATCGATCGATCAATTGGTTTTTATGTAGGCTCTGTGCCCAGCAGGGGAGCCCAGTGTGGAGGCTGAACTCCTGACCTTGAGACAGAGACCTGAGCTGAGATCAAGAGTTGGATGCTTAACTGACTGAACCACCCAGGTGCCCCAAGGCAAATCTATTTTTATCCATTGCTGCTTGGGTTCATGGGATCTGAACACGAATATTCTCATTGCTAAAAGTTTATTATTGCTTTGGTTAAGTTTTGTCTTGTCTTTTCTTCAAGCACATTAGTTCTACCCAGCTTCAGTCTTTTTTCTCCATATTCCATATCTACCATCTTTTCTCATGATTTTATTTCTTTTTTATTTTCTTCTGCATTCTGGGAAAGCTTCGCAAAATTATGGTCCATATTAGGTTTCCTATTTTCCACAGCATCAGCTGTTACCTCCTGTTCCCAACACTGATTCCAACTTTATGTTTGCTACTCTCTCTTTACTCATCTAGTTCCTGCTTTCAACACAGTCTCTTTTTGTCCTGTGGTTCCTCATTCGTGAAGCTCATAATTTCTCTATCATATCAAAGATACAAAGAAACTTACTACATTTAAAAACTTCATGAGCATTCATTTCCAGAAGTACTTTCCAGGATGATGTACCCATGACCCCACTGTATTTTTCTTTCTTTGAAAGGATGTATCTGCTCCTTGTGTGTGTTGCTGGATAGAGCATCTAACTGATCCTTGCTCTTTCTTCTTCTTGATCAGGAAAAGTTAATAGGAGGAGAACAGTATAATTCCAAGGAGGTTGAGAGATACCTCTGTGGTCTGGGCTTAGCCCCATTTTCAGTGGTTAGCTCTGTGTCATATTTGAACAGTATAGATGGGGATCAAGTGCCTGTAGAGTTTGGGAAGGGATGTGTTCCTTGAAAAAAGCTTATTTCATATGGTCATTGTTTTTTATGCTCAGAACTAAATTCTATAAATCACGCTTATGCGGGAGATACACAGAAATTGAGTCAAAATACATTCAAAGTGGCAGAGACTAAATCGTGTTGAAAAACACTGGGATTGTAGTTGTTGAGCTCCAGAACATGGAAACCTTGAGTGACTTTTTAGGTTTCCCTCCATCCGCTCTGCTTTACTAATTATAACTAAGCTTCCCCGGATCCAGATAGCACAGCCCATCTTCTTCCCCTCTTACTTTTTCCCTTGAAGTCTAAGAAATGGCTTAAAATAAAATTCCAAATGAAGGGTGGGTACAGACAGTATTCAGGTCGTCTCCAACAGTGGCCCCTGTGCAGCTGATTCTGAGCTTGAGACTTCAGATTCAGAATGCAGAGCCAAGAAGGAGGCAGTGGGGAGAACTAAAGCCCCTGACGATCTTCTCACGGGGGGAAGACTTGTTATTCACGCTGTAAAAGCTAGAAGAGCTTCTTACTATATTTCTCTGTTCCTCTCCATTGGTTTCGTGGTTGGTGGAATTTTCTCCCAACTTCTGGCAGTTAGTGGAACGTCAGTCTTGGTCTTCCATTTTCTTGGAGAATTTTTCATTCTTTCTGAGTCTTCAAAAGTATTTTGGAAAGAGTGAGAAGAAGCTGCCTCAGGAACTGTGAGCCACATTCCGTATTGTTTCTAATTTTAGTCCCAAATCACTTAATTCAGTTGTGCAGATAAATGAATTGTCACAAACTATTTACAGAACCAAATTGAGAACAATCCGCTCTTATCCTCACCTTACTATTCTGAATCAAATCTGCTCAGGAACAAATCTGGTATTAGTTGTTTCTTCTTCATAAAATCAGGTCAATATGTTAACTTTCCACATATATTAATCTAAAGCTTACTCTAATTAAGCAATAGCTACAAATTAAAGGAATTCAAAGCCTCACTGCACAGGCAAGGGTTTTTTTCTAAGCTGGTGACCCTGTGGGAATCATGACCCAGACTATGTAATAGGCAGCCTAATTTTCCTGTAAGAAACTGGCATGTATTGCAGATAGCACTGGGTGTGGTACATAAACAATGAATTTTGGAACACTGAAAGAAAAGAAAACTGAATTATAATTTAAAAAAAGAAACTGGCTCTGCCCTGTGAATGAATTTGATCATTTCATCCACATATAATGCATTTTTAAACTCTCCTTCATTCTGACTACAGATAACAAAATAAACATATAACAATTCCATAAGCCATATTGGTAAAACCAGACGTTGACAATTATCCCAGAGTCAGTTCGATGAGTTTACGCTGAGGCCATCAGCCATAAGCAAGTTAGTAGACACCCCCACTGAGGACACAAGCACCATCTGGAGATGATGGCTCAGGAGGCATGACTTTTCAAGTTGTTGGATGCAATGCCATTGGGAGGAATGGGGAACCTTAAATGACTGTGACAATCTTCACATCATCACAGATGAAATACAAACAGATGACTGTCCACTACCTGCATGAAGATGGTATAGAAGGGACATGACTGACCAACATTACATGATGAAGTTGTTGGGGGCAGAGTGGCTGCAGTTGCACTAGATGTTGATATGTTCTGTGGTTGCAGCCCTGGTGGGATGAGAGATTTGTCTGATGTCTTGAAAAAGACGGTGATAGACTCCCGTCTATTCTTCCTGGCTCAAATCTCAGCAGGAACATCGGGCTCTATTCCAGATGCTATTCAGAGCAGTAAGGAATCTGATGCGTTCAAGTGTGGGTCATCAGGAAGTAGGAACCTAGGAATGGGCATGGTGAAGAATGGATGAACATCCAGTCATATTTGTATAGACATTAATAGAGGAGGGTACTGAGCAGGTGCATCTTGTGTAGGGGCTGAACGGAGTAGCCTGTGTGATTCCTTCAAACTCTAAAATTCTAAGACTTTAGAATTATCGTATTGATTCAATAGTTTTTCTTCACGCTGCTCTCTACCAAGTAGGTTTTTCTGAAGAGAAAACATAACAGTAAAAATGTCCAGACAGTATGTCTCAAAGTACAGTCATTCCCACAAAGTTGTCAAACTAGAGTAGAATAAGAAAAACATAACATATGTTTCAGAATTTCCTGTTACAAAATTGCTAACTGCGGGAGACTATATTTATTTGTTTGTTTGTTTTCCAGGAAGGAAGCTTTTATGTGTTCAGGTCATTTCATAAATAGAAAGAATCATATATCCCTCAAGTTCTCTCCTCCTTCTTTTTTTGTCACAGCAATGAAGAATAAGCCCCCGATCAGGAAGTATTTTGTGGGTGATGCCTATTTTCAACATCCCCACAACCCAAAGAGCTGTTGCTACCAATATTTTAAATGCAAAAAAGCTGAGACCTGCCAAAAAGAATCCACTGCTCCACGGCACCTTTCTTTTCACTTGAAAAATATTTTGTGTATCTGTTACACTAGAATTTCTTCTGATAATATAGTACCTGGAATTCAGGCTGTGTTCAGTTTTTTTTGTTTTGTTTTGTTTAGAGGCAAAAGTCTTGTAAGATTTCTAGGTCCATAATGATCTCGGCATATCACCTATGCCATCTTTAACCTTACACATTTTTGACTAATGAGAAGCTCTTGTTACAGATCTTCAATGATGCCCCCACTAAGCACAAATATTGGTAAGTGTCTTATTAAAGAACAAGGCCAGATCATTCGTACTTCCATTTGAGCTCATTTTCTACTTTCTAAGTCCCCTTAAGATGGGGGCCTACGGATACTGAATTCCTATGCAAACAGATGTTCACATACTCATTTGACTGGACAAGAGGACTTCATCCAGGGCAGGCACAGGATAGTGCATTTCTTTGACACAGCAGCTCAGGTTTGAGGTTGACTTCAAGATTACCTAAGACTAATGTACTTTATCCATGTGGTAAGCAGAATTACGCCCCGCCAAAGATGTCCACGGCCTAATTCTTAGAACCTATAACTTTGTAACCTTATGTGGCCAAAGAGACTTTGCAGATGGCGATCAAGGGTAGGCACTTGTGATGAAGAAATAGTTTTGTGCTGTTCAGAGAGGCTCCATCTAATCCCATCAGTCCTTAAATATAGAGAAGTTTTCTGGCTGTGGTCAGAAAAAAAGATGTGCTAACAGAAATAGAGTTAGAAAAATGCTGTTGATATCTTTGAAAACAAAGGAAGGGGGACACAAATGAAGGAATGTAAACAGACTCTAGAAGCTGGAAAGGCCTCCAGAAGGAATACGGTCCTGTTGCCATCTTGATTTTAGACCAATGAGACCCACGGCGGACTTATGGCCTATATAATTGTAAGTTAACAAGTTAGCATTAGTTTAAACCACTAAGTTTTTGGTTATTTGTTATGGCAAGAGTAGAACCCATCTATTAAAAGGAGTAGAACCTGTATATTAAACTATAGAGCCTAAGTGGTTTCACCTGATAGTGTCAGCCTGGAGCTTGAACTCCTGCTGCTTAACTCCCATTCTAGTTGCGTCTTCCACCGTGCAATTCTGCTCCTATTTTTTTCAATATTTAGACTAGAATAATCAACTTTTACTTTTCCTTATTTAATTATTCTAACTGGAATTGATTTTCAAGGCATAATTTTATGCAGAATTTCCTTCTACTGACAAAAAAGGGACTGCATGGTTTGCAGAATAAAGTATTACTCTGAAGTTTGCCATGGCTTTCTTTACTTCGTTCTGGTTACTCATCATTTTGTCTTACTCTGGTCCTTCGCCTTGTGCTCCTTGCCTTAGGCCCCTCCCCTCCACTCTGCCACTAAGTCTTAGAGGAAACATCAGCACTAGTTTATCTTCTATTTCTGGGATCTGGAATGATTTCTAACATATCTAACTACTTAATAAATGTTTGTCAAATAAACCAAGTGGCACATTTCTTTGCTTAGCCAACACTTATTTAGTGATCCCCCTTATATACTGGGCATAATAAATACAAAAATAACTTTAAAATGCTCACTATTCATCAAGAACACATAGCCCAGTGAATGAGACAGATGCTTTACCAAACAATCAAAATGGCACATGATTAATCTGTCGTGGAGACCAGAAAATTGCTCTGCAACCCAGAGGTGGGAACGAATGGTCTCTTTATGATCAAGGATAACCCTGGAATAAGCAGCTAACTTTAAATATATATATATATATATATATATATATTGTTTGTTTGAGAGAAAGAGTGAGAGAGAGAGCATGGAGGGGGATGGGGCAGAGGAGGAAGCAAGCTCCCCTCTGAGCAGGGAGACAGACACAGGGCTCCATCCCAGGACCCTGAGATCATGACTTGAGCCAAAGCAGATACTTAACTGACTGAGCCACCCAGGTACCCCAGCTTTTAAAATGTCATTCCACTAACACTGTCCAAAATGTCTTTGTTCTTAAATCATTTATTTGATTGCTATTAGTTTGGTCAATCAGAGTCCTAATTAGCATAGATCATGGGAAACTGTCCACGTTGTCTCCTACGGGCTCCACAGAGTCAGGCAAGGGAACCATCAAAGGAGTCATAGAAATTCAGCTCCTTAGTATCCAGATACCTTTCTGGTTCCTACCAACAGCTGCTGGCAACCTTAAGTGGAACAAAATGTATCTCATCATTTTTTCAAAAGGGGATTTACCTTTCCTCTGCATTTTTACCATCTTGCAATGAACTTACCTTCAAAGACCAGGATCTTAACCACAGGGGATGGGGAGGGCAAGGATGTGTGTGTGTGTGTGTGTGTGTGTGTGTGTGTGTGTAGATTTTGCCCCCCATTGGACATTTAGCAATGTTCTAGAGGCATTTTTGACTGTTGAAACTTGGAAGCTCTACTGGCATCTAGTGGCATTTAGTGGGCAGAGGCTGAGATGCTGCCAAACATTGTGGAGTCCACAGGACAGCCCCCCCAAATGTCCATAGTGCTGATACTAAGAAACCCTTTCTTAAGGTTCACATACCATGAGAGAAACAGAATAATATTAGCATATTTGTTCATACACATATTTATTTAATTATATTTATTCACAAAACTGACTTTGCCATTTAAAGGAAATTGCCTTTCAGCTTTGTCTATGGGATTTTCAATGAAGGGCCAAGGTATTGGTAGGGCATGTGTTTTCTGTTATTCTAGTATTACCAATGTGGGAGACTCTACTAGGTAGCCAACTTTGAAGGTGCTAAAGACCAAATACAGGACAATTCATTGAACGTGCTTTACAAAGTGGTTATAGACACCCTGGAGGCGGAAGCCTTATTGACATTAAAACTTAACTCATCTTCACAATATTCAACTTGTGACATTTGCCAACGTCGGGAGCTTCTGGAAAAATATTCTGCTAAAGCAAAATTTGTATCACTAGCTCTGAATTGAGGGCTCAGCTAATGAGAGGGGAGGGTGAGGTACTAAGGGTCTCTCTTTTTTTTATGACACACACTTTGTAACAAGGGATCTTCATTCCAGAATAAAATGTCAAACCCAAAGTGAAATACTATCTATAATAAATGAGGCTCCTCATGATTATTATGTAGCACATTTTCTCAGGTAATAAAGTCATTGTGTTCTGCATGGCTTTATTCTTTTAGGCAGAGGGAAAGGGAGGGGGAGATTGTTGGTATTTTGTGCTTCCCTTTTTTTTTTTTTTTTTTTTTTTTGATGGGTTTCTTTCCATTCTTCTTGTGCCAATTGTAATGTTTTATGATTATTCATGACTTAGACAATGGTGCTTTAGGCAGTCAATAGCAATTATGCTTGTTGAGAAGAACATATAATTCAAATTAGACCAATATAGATTTTTCCCCTTTACTTTAATGTTTAGTTACCCAGTCAGATTTAAAGTGAGTATACAACATTTAATAAATGATTTCCACTAAAACCTAACTGACATTTAAAAGT
The DNA here is from genome assembly GCF_030435805.1 of Mustela lutreola. NCBI lineage: Eukaryota > Metazoa > Chordata > Mammalia > Carnivora > Mustelidae > Mustela > Mustela lutreola. Next base: position 11,286,578 of record NC_081295.1, on the reverse strand, counting down.
ATCCTGGTTTTTTTTTGTTGTTCTTGTTGTTAATACAGAAGAGTAGGACAAACATTCTTTCACTTAAAATGTATATCATATCAGTTAAAATTAAATGCATAATACATTATTCATTATGTAATGTGTTTATACATGTGGCCTGCAAATCATCACTCTGTACACTAACCAGCAAGTACTCAAAAATCAGCAAATGATAAGTAGCTAAATGCTTCGTCTTAATGAACAATAAATTCACACATGGTTTATGTTTGTCTCTCAAGTGCAACAATATTCAGAATGCAATTCTGAATATGTTATCTATTATTCAGAAATTTAAAACTGGAATAAGTAATCCCACAAAACTCAAATGAGAGACTATGGTACATGTTATAGACTGAATCACATCCCACCCCTCATATGCTGAGGCCTTAATCTTCAATGTGACTGTATTTGAAGATAAAGTTAAATGAGGTCCTAGGAAGCCCAATTCCCACATGACTGGTGATCTCATAAGAAAATGAAGGGACATCCAAGAGACCTCTCTCTCCATGTACTCACAGGGGAAAGACCATGTGAGCACACAGTGAGAAGACAGTAAGTCTATAAGCCAGGAAGAGTAGTCTCATCAGAAACCAAGCCTTGCTCTTGGACTTCAGCTTTCAAAACTGCGAGAAACTACCCTTTTAAGCCACCCAGTCTGTGGTATTCTGGTATGGCAGCTCAAATAGATTAATATAGCAGGGTTTTGTTTTTTTTGTTTTGTTTTGTTTAATATCTGAAGATGTCTTACCAGCTGACCATCACTAGGATCCTCCAACTTGATCTTTTCACTGAGTTTTAGCCTTTCTTAAATCTGGATGAGTGACCAGAGCTTTCAGAGAGCCCTCAGGTGTATCTCCCCAGGAATGAGGACAACAGTGACCTACTGAATCCCAAAGTTCTTCCCACTGGGACTCATTATGAAAAATTGTCTCAGTTATCACAAAATGTACATGAAACATTTAACCAAGAATCATTAGTGACCACCCAAACTCAGGTAACCTTAAAAAAAGGGATTTCAACCCCCTCAACACCCCCTCAACACCTGGGAGCAGCATAATCTAGAGGAAAGACCGTGGACTTCCACGCCAGACAGACCCGAACGTAAACCTTGCTTCACCCAGCAGGAGCTGGTTGCCACGAGGCTGGCAATTTGCTGCTTGAATCTCAGGGCTTTTTCGCTTAACGGGAGTAATAACAATTCTAATCATGTTGACCATTGATAACAATAATATTCTGATCATTGGGATCTTGTGGAAATTGGAGATAATGACGCAAAGTGCCCGCAGGGTGTCCAGCAACATAACAATCATTCAAGGGAAGTAGAATCTTGTTATTGCAATGATGCTTAAGGTGGTACACCAGCATCCCTGCACCTAACAAGGCCAGAGTCTAGAAAATTGCAGGATCTTCTCAAATGAGATCCCCAAACTATATAATGGATATTTATATTTATACAACCTGAATATATAATGTATAATTTAGAAAAATTTGAAGAGCTAAAAGGCTTGGTTATACCACAACAGATACCTTTCAATATTTTGCACTCCCCTGATCTGAATATATCTGGCAAAACTATGTTTATGAGGCTCTGGAGCAGGGTGGGCTCGTTTGTTCATTTGGTTCTTTGTTTTTAGCCTCACAGTGGATTTTCCCCTCACACATGTGGTTCAGACCAGGATGGTCAAAGTGATGGCAAATGGTTGGATCCTGGATTTACTGGAAAGCGAATTCAGTTGGATTTGTAGACAACTGATATGGGATGGTGAAAAAAACAAGAAGTCAAGGATGACTCCACACATTTTGTCCAGAAGGAAGTGATCAAAAACTGAGATGGGGAGAGTAGATCCCAGGTGCTCTTGCCACACACGTACACACAAAAGGTAACTATGTGAGGGGACGGTTGTGTTAATTAAGCTGATTGTGGGAATCACTTCACAACACAACTGTTTATTAAATCGTCAAATGATACACCTTAAAAATTGCATTGTGCAACTTAAACATATACATAATTTTTATTTATCTATTTATTTATTATACAATAATAAATAAACCAAGAAAAGGAAAATTTGAGGGGGAATATTTGTGGTCAGTTAAAATCATGTTTAAAAATTACAAATGGTAGGGGTGCCTAGGTGGCTTAGTTGGTGAAGCACCCTTTCAGGGCAGGTCGTGATCACAGGGTGATGAGGTGGAGCCCCAGGCTCTGTGCTTAGCACGGATTCTGCATGAGATTCTCTCCCTCCCTCATCCCACTGCCTCCACTCTCGCACACACTCTCTCTCTCAAATAAATAAACAATCTTAAAAAAAGAAAAATAAATAAAAAGTGGTTAAAAAGTGGGGTGCATTTGGCTGGGTCCTTTGGTGGGGATTTCAACTCTTGATCTCAGCTTAAACCTTGATCTCAGGGTCCTGAGTTCAGGCCCTCATGCAGGCTGTGGAGCCTACTTAAAAGAAAATTACAAATGGTTTGGTCCTGCTGCTACAGGGTGTAAACAGAGGAAGGAGAGACACATTGAAGAGCTGAGCAGGAGGTCCACTTGCCTGGTCTGCAGTCATACTCCATGGGGAACTCAGACACAGCCCTGTAAGCAAAGCTAAGGAAACTGAGGCTGTATTAAGGCAGAACAGGATGCTTAGAAGATTAGTTTACACTGATATTTTCTTGGAGAGCAGACTACTACCTTTTTGATGACTTCTGTGTTTGCTATTGTTGTTGTTGTTGTTTTTATAATTTCTAGGATAGAGTTTTGTCCGCTGTTCTCACTTAACAATGTCTATGAGAAAATAGATTTATTGACATCCTTTTTTTTTTTTTTTTTTTTGCCTGCTCAAAGCACATTACTTTTCTACAGTTCCTCACTCAAAGGACATCACACATTATCTCAGAGGGCTATGGCAAGAATTAGATTTCTCAATTTTATAACTTCACCTAATATTGTGAATGCATTTTTAAATACTAAATGACAATAATTCCGCCAAAATATCTGACCCAGTTATATATTGGGATCATGTGAAACTGTGAAAGAAATTGAAGAGTTCTTGAGGGAGGAAACTGGGTGGGGAAGAAGAGGATTAAAATGATCAGGACAGACACAGGGTGCAGACACCACCTCCCTTAACCTGACATTCCAGATACATCTGCTATGTTCTCACTCCTTTTGGGAGAATGGTGTGAATCCAAGAGAAATTCTGATATTTTCTCACTTACTTGGAGGGATTCTAATGCATTTAGAAGAAATAAAGTAATAATAGTTTATTAGTTCAGTCATGCCCTTCTTGCTGACATGCTTGGATCTTGGTCCTAGATGATACCTCTCTTTCTCACCTATTGAGAAAATGCAAATTTCACAGCCATTAGTGAGAAATTGAGCAACAGTCTATTTATGTAACAAAATAACTGACATTTGCATCCTATAACAATCTTATAATATTTCCACTATGCACACTAAAATGGATAATAAACAAATTGGCGTCATTAGCAGTATAGTGTCACATCATCAAAATGGATAGGGCATTGAAGAGGTTTGAATAAATAATACAATAGTAGCATTATTTAGCTTGCAAAATAAAAGATACCAAGGATTTGTCTTTATCACCTGTCTCTCATTCTGACTTTGGAGACGGTAACAAATGCTTGCCATTCTCATATCTCTCTGCAGTATCTCCTCTGTGTACAAAAAACTTGACTCTTATAAGAGTAAAAATTCCCCAGAGAAACAGAACCAATAGGTTGCACATCTATCTATCTGTAGACCTATCTCTCTATATCTGTATCTGTAGAGTGATTTATTTTAAGAAATTGGCTCAGGCAGTTGTGGGGACTGGAAAGTCAAAAACTTATAGAGCAGACCAGCAGGCTGGAAATTCAGACAGAATTTCTATGCTGCAGACTTGAAACAGAATTTCTTCTTCTCCAGGAGTCCTCAGCTTCTGTTCTTAAGGCCTTCAGCTGAGTAGATGAGATCCATTCACATCATCAAGGATAATCTCCTTAAAGTAAGCTGATTGTAGATGTTAGCCACATCTACAAAACTGCTTCACAGCAAAATCTAGATTACTGTTTAAATAATCATCTACTGAAGCCTAGCCAATTTGACACATTAAACTAACCATTGCATCTCTACTTCACAGAACTGTCACTTCCCATTGATTCTAAAAGTAAATTTAAGCTTTAGAATATTGCTCAAGGACTTTCTTGGTTCCATCACATATGTTCTTTTCAGTTTCATCTTCCCAAAGTACTCATCATTTTTTGACCATAGGAAGTACTTTCGCAACTCCACACTTTTACTCTGACTGAAGTGTAAGCTCCCTGAGGGTTAGTGACTCTCTCAAGCTAACTTCTTAAAATAGAAGAGTGGGATAGATTTTACAATTTGTTTACAGTTTAGCAGGTCATCTCTACCAAGCCCATCCTAGACATCACATTTGACTACACACTTGTTTTGGCCAATGGGATGAGAGCAGAAGCAATGTAGACCAGAAGCTATAGGACACACTGTGTGGCCCCTGAGTCCTCAGTTGCTCTCACCCTACTGTCCTAAGATTGATAAGTCCCAGGAGGAGACTTCCCTGTCAACGTGAGTTTCGGAGTGAAGAGCAAGGCTACAGCAAAGTTAAAAAAAGAAAGAGAGGGAGGGAGAATGTGGGGGAGACTGAGAAAGACCTATAGCATCAGTAGGAAACACATTTATTTCTTTAAAATCCACTAAGGTTCTGGTATTCATTGTTACCTCAGAATAATGTAGTGAAAGCTGACTGAAACAAGCAGGTATTCCCACATTTCTTTAAAGAACAGATAAAGTTGAAGTTCATGTCTCCTAAAATGCCCTTTCCTGCCATTTTCTGCCTATTGAAATTATTTTCATCCTTTGAGAAAGAGCTCAACAATCATTTATCTCCAGTTATAATTGATGTCTCCCTGTTCAAAATCTTTTCTGCATTTAAGATTCTTTCCTTCCATTAGGCATTCAGAAACAAAAGTGCTGGTCAAGTAGAGGCATTGTTGTTTGTGTTTCTCAATACTTATTTAATTCATCTTTAATTTCCAGTGACTTGTTTGCTTCCAAGTGAGTTGTTAGCCCTTCAACCAAGCCTTCATTGTATCTCCCACACAATAATCCTAAGGACTCAGTAAAATATGTTGGTGAAGTCAGAATATTTTCAAGAAATATTGTGATGGTGGCATCCATGTATCTTTCAGTACAAACCAAGAGGCTTGGATTAAATGCAAAAAGAAGCATATGAGAGTGATACCTCAGTGGATTGCCAAAAAAATTCTGAAGTCAGACTTAAGAATCCAAAATGTGGGTGCACTTCTCTTGATGAGAAAGTTCAGACAGTTTAGGAGCAAAGTTCTTATTGAATGCATGCTAAGTGTCAGGCATTTCACTTCATGTCATGTTCCTGTTTGCTGTATTTTGATACCTCATGCCATATTAAAAAAAAAAAAAAAAATTTTTACGTATGAGGAAAGTGATGCTTACAAAGGTCAAATTATTTTCCATGATCACACATCTATAGACTAGCAGAGAAAAGAATTAAACCCAGGCATGCCTCAGTCCAGAGCTCAAACTTTAATCATACTGCCTTCTAAAAGAGAAGATCTAGAACAAACTTTTTGAGTTAGGACACTAACTAAGGCAATCATGACAGTACCAGAAGGTATTGCCCTTGCCCTAAATATTTTATTAGAGATCAGGATGTGAAGAAATGGTCCCCAAGTTGATGCTGAGAAAAGGTGACTGTTGAGACAGAAAGTAGATTAGTGGTTACCTGGGGCTGGGGGTGGGAATGGAGAGTAACTGTAAATAGGCATGGGAGATCTTTTTAGGGTAATAAAAATAGTTATAAAATTGGATTGTGATGATGCTGCAAAACTCTGAAAATTTACTAAATATCATTGGATTATGCACTTAAAGTGGGTAAATTTTATGATACGTAAGTTATAGTGTCATAAAGTTAGAAAAAAATACACTCCCTAACAAGTATTAGGTGTTCTCTCTCTCTTTTTATATATTATATGCAGCACATCAATATAACACATTGATGTATAAACACATCAATAAGCAAAGATTACATGCTTTTTAAGAATATCCTCTGAAGAGCAACCTTTTTAATAATAAACATGATAATCACAAATTATCTGTATTCAGTTCAAGTTGCACAAGCAAACATCTTCCTTGTCCTACTGTGTAGTTAATAAAGCGGACTTTTTCTAAATGTTCTCCCTCAGACTTTTTGCCCAGTCAAGCTGTGTTTCTCTAATTTAAGACAATGAATTAGTTTTTTCTTTTCCCCTGCACTACAGAATCATGAATGCTGTTTCAATGATCTATGCTTATGGAAGGTGCAAGCAAACTGAGCATTTTATACCCATGCTGAATTTCCAAGTCCCATTTTAGACAGTTAAAGTGCTATCCTATGGAGAGTGTTCTTATGGAGAATCCCTTCTACTTTTGCCTTGGACTCAACTGTCTGCTATTCAAATCTCATGGCCAGAGGAATGCTATATGCTTCACAAGGTGACATTCCATGTAAATTTTTTCAGTGATAACATATTTTTAACATTTAGCCAGCAATTAATAGAGTGTTTCTTAAGTAATATTCTGTAAGTATCCTTTCAACAGTTATTTAGAAGAAAATCTGAGAGCTACACAGGGAAGGCAAAACGAACGAGGAACTTCTTCATTTCACCACTATTTTCTTGGCTCTTAGGTCAGACTTACATACTCCACTAGGCACAAACATACATTTAATATTTTAAAAGTCTTTGCAAGGAATCTAACCATGCTTCATTAAATGCAGTTCAGTCACCCATTACGGGCATGGAGTCTACCCATGGGGAAGTTACACTCAACAGTCAGTGACTCGGTGACGTCTTCTTTCCAACTGCTAGTCCCCTAGAAGATCTGAGTTCCCGCACCTTGTACATTTCCAAGTACAGCACCCCCTGTAGGTGGGTACCACTCTTCACTCTGCCTTGATCTGATTTTTATTTAGCTCCAGTTCTATTAGACTTGAGTTCTTTACAAGTCAATTCCATGTAAATGAAGTCTAAAGAAAACAGAAAGGTGAGGCTAAATGTTATAACAACCCACTGCCGAATTCCCATAAATCCTGCCCTGATTTCTTATTTCCATGAGTTTGCTGAGCAGTAAAAATTGCCAAAAGGCAATGAAAGGGAACGGAAAGAAAAGCAAAGGATCTGGAAAGATAACCTGTCCTCCAGTGATTAAATATTCTTTTGATGGTAATATAATGTTTTCCTGCTGCAAGTATTTTGTGTTTATATATCTATTGGATTACAATGTTTCCTACAGGAAGGCAGTCCAAGTGTGTATTTTGAAGCCAGGACTGCATACCTGACAATTATGAATGAAAATGACTTTTGAAGAAAACTGCCGAATTAAGCTATTAGATTGTCTGTCACATTCTGATATATTTGTCTGCCTTATCCACAAATATGACATCAGCTGGTTCCTTTTAAATATCATCCATTTGTGACAAAATTGAAAGGTTTGCATTTTGTAGCATTTTTCTTTCCTTGTATTATTTCAAGTGCCATGTGGAGTTTCATGTTTAATAATATGTTGTAACAGATGTCAATATGATACAGAACTGAAATGATACTCGGTTCCAAATCATTTAGCCTGCTTCTTGCAGTTTCAGGTTGACCTAATCAAACAGATTCTACAGATCAACTTGACTGCCTCATAGCCTCTGAAAAGCTGACCCACTTATTTCTGTAAAAGGCGAAGTTTAAAACTCGAGAACATGTAATACTCTGCTAAGGGAAATTAGGAAGAACTGGTTTTCCTCAGTAGTGAAAGCATTTGAGGTCTTTCCATGGTTTCACGTTTCAGGTTGTAATTCCGAGTTTGTATGCATTAACTACGGAACGAATTTCTGTCAGCTGTCTGTCCACCATTTAGCTACATGGAAACGCGATACAAAGGGTAAACTTTGAGTTGTAAACGCTATTTTAACTCTGTCCTTTTAATTTTAAGAGAGAATGTGAGGAGCAAGATTAATTTAAAAAAAAAGAATTCTGGAAATAATTTGGTTTCATTTGAGGGTAACATGTTCATTTATTTCGAAAATGTTCTTTATTATTTAACATAATGTTCCTGATTCGCTACTTCAGAAAGCTACAGAAGGGTGAGAATTTGTGAAATCTATTCTGTGTTCCGATCAAAACTTTAAAGAATGTGGTTTCATAATAAAATTCCCATTAGCATCATCTCATTTAAAAAATAATTTAAAAAATCTAGTAAGACATATATTTATGAAGGCAAGTAATAGCATACCAGTGGAAATCCAGGGCCAGAATTATAAGAGTATCCACTCAGGGGTGCCTGGGTGGCTCAGTGGGTTAAAGCTTCTGCCTTCGGCTCAGGTCATGATCTCAGGGTCCTGGGTTCGAGCCCCGCATTGGGCTCTCTGCTCTGCAGGGAGTTTGCTTTCATCTCTCTCTCTCTCTCTGTCTGCTGCTCTGCCTACTTTTGATCTCTTCCTGTCAAATGAATGAATAAAATCTTTAAAAAAAACATCCAAAAAAAAAAAAAAAAACATCCACTCAAACGTTTCAGTAAACAAATCTGTTCATGTATTTCTCAACTTATAAAAGTCTGAACTTTTTAAGCAGTATGATGAGAGAAAGGCAGAAAGTATATATTAGGACTCTAGGTCTTTTGAGCATGCAATTTAAAGCATTTCTTTTGAGCCATCATTTTCTTTAATTGCTTGCTGAGCGATCTGGGGAAGCCTCACTCTGCTTAGATACTGTTTTTATGTCTTTAGATAACAAAGATCTCTTTCCTCAGCATATTTTAGAAAGCCCTAAGTGGAGTTGTTTAATTTTAAGTACTTCTTATGTATCTGACTCAAAGACAGTGATTAGATGGGGATATTTTAGAAATGCAGGTCAATTCAGTATTGAAAAATAAATATTTTCCAAAAGGAAAAAAAATAAACCTCTGTGGTGTTGACAAATAATGTGGTGAGATTAGAGAATGCAGGTGAGTCAGCATCTTCTCCATTACTTAGTGCTAATATAAAATGATAAACAGATTTCCTTTTAAAAATTGAATGTCACATCCTAACATTTATCCAAGGGCTGATGGTGCTGCAAACACTCCAGAAGTAGCATAAGGAAAATTTAAAAATTTATCCAATACAAAGTGGGGCCTTAGTCACACAAAAAATTAAATTAAATCTTTAAAGAAATCCATAAAAAAACTACAAATGGAAGGAAAACATTCGCAAAATGTATCATTTCTCACTAATTGAGTATTCCTTTCACTTTTGTATTTGTTTGAAAATTTTTATAATAGAAGCATTTAGAAATGACGGAAGAGTAGAGCTCACAATATACGAATATCTCATATAGACCGATGAAGACCAAATACTCTAAAAGAAAAAAAAAAGTAAATAAAAGGCATGGAAAGACAATCCAGAATACAAGAAGTTGAAATAGTCAATAAGCATAAAAAAATGTTAAACCTCACTGGTAACCAAAATAATGTAAATTAAGTAGACTTTTTTCTCTTGATTAGTAAACAAAGAAGTAAATTTTACCTAATGTTTCTTGTTATATATGTGGGAAAATACAAATTTGCATGCATTACTAGAGAAATACAAACTTCAAAATTTGTTTCAGGGGAATTTTGTGATCTTTATGAGACAGATTTATGTTTATTTCTTCCATCCCAACGAGTCAGCTTCTAGATATTTATTCTAAGGATATAGCTGTTCAAGCATGCAAATACATGTGAAGATGTATGTTTATCACAGTTTTCTTTGTATTATAGGTAAGTCAAGACAATCTGAATGTGCCATAATAAGTTATATAAAGTTATGAGGAAAATGTTTATATCTAAATTTGAAAGACTATGATATATAATAAATGAGAATAACAGGTTCTAACACTGTAGATAAACTTATTATATTTCTCTTAAATATAGATATGTGTTAAATATATATAATATGCACATATATATTTCTGTATATATGGATCTGTCTGTGTACAGAGTGATATACAGCTCTATATATAGACAGAGAGAGAAAATACACCTAAATGGTAATAGTGTAGGGATATCTTTGGTTTGTGGTCATATTTATATTTTTAAATTATCCTATCCTACAGTAGCCCAGATAACATGTGCAATAAATTACAATAATAAATAAAACTGAAAATTTGTTTGCCTGGCAAATTTGATCATCTGCTCTAACAATATAATAACATACTGTGACTTCTTTCTTAAACCCTGAATATGTAACCATGTAACATGGCAGACACAGGAAGACCTGCTGTCAGTTTTCTACCACACAGGAGAACGATATAAAAATGGTACTACTTATTTTCTGATTTTAGGAAATACACACAGTTTTAGTTCTTCTTTTTCCCCCAATGGACTGAAAGATTTCTTTACGTCATCTGCTTATGATTTCCAATCTTACAATCTACCTATTTCCAATCAGTTTCGATAAAAGATTGCACTAGATTTTCTTCATTTACTTTAGGTTGCTAGGGCTAAATAGATAATATTGAAGGTTTCATCTCTATGTGATGAACTAAATGACACAAGCTTATAGTCTTATAATATTCTTTTATTATAAGAAATAAATTGCCTTGAACCAGTGAAAGAAAAATCATTCATCAGTTTTTCTTTTTTTCTTTTCTTTTCTTTAGGATTTATTTATTTATTTATTTATTTGAGAGAGAGCATGCACAGTGGAGGGTAGGGGCAGAGGGAGAGAGAATCCCAAGCAGCCCCGGAGCCAAGCATAGAGCCTAGTGCCAGGCTCCATCCCAGGACCCTGAGATCATGACCTGAGCCAACACCAAGAGTCTGACACTCAGCCAGCTTGGCCATCCAGGAGACCCTCACCAGTTTTTTCTATTAGGAGACCATTAGGGAACAAATGTGGAAGCCGTAACCCCTAGTGTGATGGTATTTGGATATGGGACCTCCGGCAGATAATTAGGGCTCAGCGATGTTGTGGATGGGGGTCAGGGAGGTTTCTAATGGGATTATAGTCGAGGATTACAGAGACAGTAGAGAGTTTACTCTCTCTCCATGCACCACACCAAGGAGAGGTCCTGTGAGCACACGGCAAGATGGCAGCCACCTGCAAGCCAAGAGGAGGCTGCAGAGTGAAATTCCTTGCCCGTACCTTGAACTTAGATATCCCAGCCTCCAAAACAGTGAAAAATAGATGTCTGTTGTTGAGGCCCCCTGGCCCACGGCACTTTGTTACGGCAGCCTGAACTGAGCAAGCCAGAGACCCACTCACCCTCAGAGAGTGGGGTAGAGGAATAGGAACCAGGAGAGCTTCGGGGAGAAGAGAGGGAGAGAGAGCCGGGGAGAAGGTCACCCAGCTTGCTCTTTTTTCCCACAGGAGATACTTGTACATGGTGTAGCTCATGTTCTGATCTGAAGCAGCAACTGAAAAGCAAGTTCGCTTATCATTTTGCTCCTTCATAGACCTGACCTAAAATTCGACTTCTTTCTCTATTTCACAGGAGTCATAGAGAAAATATTGATCAGGACAATAAATTAAGAATTAAGCCAATATATTGTTTTCAAACATTATAACAGACTTGTCCTGGCCATCTGGCAGACTGACATTCTGTGTCTGATACACATATTCCCATATATGGGATCTGTAACAATTGATCGAAGGACAGTTTCTTGTGGTTTGCAGGACAGAATCATACTTATAAATATTGCAGACCCTCATTCACAGAGGTTTCTTCAGGTATAATCCAAAACAATGAACTACTTTTTGAAAATGTTATTTTTAAAAATATGAACCAAAACTGTTCATGGAAACGCTCTGTGAGTGAGCACTGCTGAGATTGTAAGCCTGTAGCAAAACTGTAACAACCCCACACTGATGTTTAAAGGCAAGACTTGAGATCTGCAGTAAAGGGCTAACGCTGCCACCATGTCCTGCCAGTTGGTCCCAAGAAAGTCCCAAGACGTGTTTGGGGAGCAGGCTTTTGACTCTGGAGCCTTGCATGACTCCACTGCACAGCAGTTCTCCATCATTCTGGATCGAATTGGTTGCTACGAACTGTCTGAGCTGAGCTCCCACCCCGACATCTGCCCATGGGCAGCCAATAAAAGGCAGAAGGGGTGAGAAGATACTGCAAAGAGTCAGAGAGCAGATTCCGCCACAGCCTTTGAAAGAGCCTGTTGAAAGGATGCAGCAGAGGGTGACCTCCTGTGCTTGTGTCCGCGAAACAGCCCCGTGTGAACTTCCCTCTCCGCTTCTGGGTTTCCTTCCTATCAAGACTCCATTCAGGAGGTCCCCGTCCCTTTCAGTCTGTCCTGTGGGAATTTGCTCCTCTTTCTTTGTTTCCTTCCTCCATTTCTGGTCAAACTACTGCAGGGAACTCGAGTTCTCCGCCTCCGTCGGCGGCCCATGCTGATCGCCTTCTCAATGAAGGGGGACAAGTGGCCCCTCCTGACGGCAGGAAGTGGTTTTAGTTCACTCATAAGGTGATTGCTTCCTGCCATCGGTAGCGGCGATTAAATGCCAGGAACACGTGCATTTACTCTATGGACATTAATACTATTTAAGCAAATGCCTGTAGATATTGGCAATATGTTTCCCCCCGGAATTAAACAATTTCTGAACACACTTTTTTATTCAATAAGTGACTCTTTTTTCATACCATGAAACCTTTGACTAATGTTAGTTAAAACTGAATGAACTCTCTCATTCACTTTTCAGAGTAGCCGTGGGAAGGGGTCAAAAGAGCTTGATTTGCCTTGCGGGTCTGAGGTCTGGAGAGCATGTTTTAAACGCGTTTTGCTTTTTAAAATATTGTCACACTAGCGTAAAAAACACAGATGATTCCATTGCATCTTGTTTCTTGTCTACTTACTGGAAATATACAGAATTTGGATTGATCGTGAGTGAAGTGATTCATAACCTGACTTGGGTATCAAGACAATGCTTAAGCATTCTGTAACGCAGTTTAAAATACAAAACTTCCCAAAAGGGTTTTAGATTATATTCTAGCAAGAAAAGTGACCATAGGGGCACCTGGGTGGCTCAGTGGGTTAAAGCCTCTGCCTTCTGCTCAGAACACGATCTCAGGGATCGCATCCGATATCAGGCTCTCTGCTCAGCGGGAAGCCTGCTTCCCCCTCTCTCTCTGCCTGCCTCTCTGCATACTTGTGTTCTCTGTCAAATAAATAAATAAAATGTTTAAAAAAAAAAGCAGCAGAAGAAGAGTGACCATAAGATGGTTTAATTCTTGCAGTGTAGCAATTCTTTTTCTCTTTCTTCACCCTTCCTCAATATCAGTATCTGATAATAAAAAACCTTAAATTTTTAGCCAAGTTTCCTGTACTAGCTTATAAAAATGGAATGAAAACAAATATTTACGGTAGTGATAAGAGACCAAGGCAATATACGCCTACTTTTTTCTCTATAGTAAGACAGTTGATTTTTGATGTCTCATTTTAAACTCCTTCCTTTCCTGAATTTTTCTAATTCAATCTCTTTGTTCTTGTTTGTTTGTTTGTTTGTTTGTTTTTTAAATGAATCTGCAGTCATGAGTTTTGTCTTCCTGAGCCTTCTCCAGAGCTGTCCTGCCTGCCTTCACTCCATGAGAGAAGCACTTTCTGCCTTAGAGAGGGGCATGTGCCCACTTGGGACTTGGCTGAAGCAGAAAAAAAGTGAGTCCCACAGAGTGGGCTCTGTCCACCCTTCAGCTGAATTACCCACTCTAGAGAAACGTGTACACCTCCTCCAATTTGGAAATAGCTCAAATGACCCATAGAGAGGTAGGTGTGGATGAGGGAAGTTTTCGCTAAAGGAATTAGGGCATAAACAATGTAATGATAATGATGACTTTCCTTGCCTTTTTACACAAATTACCCTAAAGGGAGAAATGTAGAAAGAATTACAAAAGAGTATGGCTTTAAAGTCAAATGTTCGTTGTCTATAACTGAGCTGAATCATAACTGCTATTTTTTTTTCTTTCCCAGAGTAACTAGGTTAATTTCAAAGCCTTCTCTTTATTCTGTTAGCCTCACTAATGAAATAACCTATGCCCATTCAAACGTCTGAAAAATTTAAGAATGTTAGTATGTTCCTTTAAAAACATTTGGTGAGTTCTGTGAAGTGTGTAAACCTGGTGATTCACAGACCTGTACCCCTGGGGATAAAAATATATGTTTATAAAAAATAAAATAAATAAATAAAATAAAATAAAATAAAATGAAAGCAACATAAAAATAAATAAATAAATAAAATAAAAACATATGTTTTTCTCCTTAACCAAAGCGAGGGGAAGAGAGCAACATACAGAATCACAAAAATGACTCTAAAGCAAACCAGTGAGGTAAAGCAGGAGACTGGAAAATGTTGAGATTCTATTTCTATGGACTTCTAATGCTACTTTTGGCAAATCCCCTAAATCCTCTGCTTCAGTTTTATTATTTAAAACATGAGGATGGGGCACCTGGGGTGTGGCTCAGTGGTTAAGCTTCTGCCTTGGGCTCAAGCCTGATCCCAGGGTGCTGTGATCCAGCAGCACAGGGCTCCCGGCTGAGTGGAGAGTCTGCTTCTCACTCGCCCACTCCCCCTTGTCTGTGTTCCCTCTCTCGCTCTCTCTCTTCGTCGGATAAATAAAATAAAATCTTTAAAAATAAATTTAAAAAAACATGAGGATAATAATGATTTGCAGAAGGTGACAGATGATTTATTCAGCCTTCACTAATACTAGTCAAGCACTTCATGACAAAATAAAAGAAAGCCATTATTATTTAATAGTAAATGATGTTCAAAATTGCTGAAGTCCATTGGAAATATTCTGCTGCAATCTATAAGCATTTAACTAAATATTATTTGAGGCCTATAGAACAAGCACACAAATTGTAGCTCTTAATCCCCCCTAGAGATGGAAAAACATAGTTACCTTACGACTAAACTAAAACCTGACACACACTGAAAACTTTAGATCAAACTGGGGCCGGGGAGAGGGGCCATTAATTTCTATAACTACATTTTGTGTGGAAAAATTTAAATATACTTAAAAAATTAGGAAACAGGAGTATTTTGGTCCTCGGGGCATTCACTGGTTTTACTCTGATACTAATTTATTTTGCCACCCTTCAAAAAGAGAAAGCAAAAAATAAAGAGAAGACCATATAAAACTGATGTAACCACAAGGCATTTCCTACAAAGTCTCAAATCTACTTTTCCAAGTAAGGTACTGATATGGTCTGAATTTTGGGTCCCCCTCAAAATTCATATTTTGAAATATTAATGATTAGTACTAGGAAGGGGAGCTCTCTGGGAGGTGCTTAGGAGTGAAGGGCAGAGCCTTCTTGAATGGGATGAGTGCCCTTAGGAGTCCCTGAAGGCTTCCTCTGTCTTTCCAACATCTGAGGACCCAGAGAGAAGTTGGCCCTTTGTATCCGAGGAGAGAGCCCTCACCTGACCACCTGAGACCATCCTGATCTCAGTCTTCCAGCCTCCAGAAGGGTGAGAAATAATTTTTTGTTGTTTGTAAATTACTCAGTCTGTGCCACTGTGGTTTGGCATTTCTAAATGGACTCAAAGAGGTATTTATATGAAATAGGACATTTCATAGCCAATCAATTGTTGATGATCAATTCTGCTCTGTAGATTAGCAACTTTGACAATATCTATAACTACATAGCTTGGCTAAGTAAAAACTAGTGAGCAAGCTTATTCTTAAATTTCTCTTTGGGCTGTAATCCTTTTTAAGAAAAGCTGTTTTATGGTTTTAGGCAGCTGCAATGTCAGTTCCCATATATGATCATAAGGGTGCAGTTTTTTCATTGATATAACTTCTGGGGCATGAAGCAGTTAGCACACAGCTCAGAAATACACCAGCCACAAATACTGAAGCGTCTACCACCTCATGCTGTGTCATATTTTAAAAAGTCTCAAACCATGAAAAACAATTGTATTTAACAATTCCTTTGAGAATCTGTTGAAGAGGTGGTGGATAATGAGAATGTACATCTTGTGTGGGTTTCCAAATACACCAGCAGCTCAGAACTATAGGGATTTTTCTGCAGTACTCTCTTTGGAATCTCAAATGAGAAAGTGAGTTCTTGTTATCAATTAGAACTTTAAAAAGCCTGTGGCATTTTTCAAATTTTTTCAAATGTTTCATAGCTTTGGTAATGTATAAGTTGAATCAAATCATTATTTTTGAGAACTTTGGTCTCCAACGTAGTGGGTAAATAAGAAGTGTAGAGGGTAGAGAGACAAATGTGTGAGAAGAAAAATAAAAGTTTCTGTTTGTTTTTATGTCACTCTTTTTAAATGCCACCTTTTGGTACGTTTTTAATGTTTATAATGTATAATTTTATATTTAAGTTCTTTAATGTGTAGAATAAATTGCTTGAAAATTATATGATTAAAATATAAACATTCAGATGCCATAGATTTTTTTTTTAATTGGAACTATTTCTTAGTTTTGGCTGACACTTCAAAAAATTTTAAAAAATAAAGAAATCCAGACCACAAAATTTGGAAGGTAAGTAATCTCCTACTCATAAATGTAGAATGACTAACTGGCTATCCAGTCTTTAGGCTGAAGGTTATTGACGGGCGGATGATACACGGTGAGACACAAGAGCGGATGATCTGCTGTGGCATCTTTTCTCCCCACCTCTGTGGGGAAGATGTAGGATTTTCTTCCTTCTCACTTAAAGCTGGATAAGGAGTTTCAAGGAAATCACTTCTGGAATTCTATCCACTCTGATTTGGAAGACACGTTGGATTGATGTCTGAATCATGCTTGCAAAAAATGTTCAGGACTGATATTTGACAAATATGATGTACCAAATATCCCGGAACTCTATCAAAAAATGCTCAGTAATATGTCATGAAAGAATGTATGCTACAGATGAATTCAGATCTAATTTACCCTGAGGAATCTTCTGAGCTCTCAGTTCTCAGGTGTTTCTGCGTACCAGGCTAGGTAGATTTGGTTTGAGGGATGCTGTTACACTGCCCTGCTATGCTAACCCTTCCCTCACTTTCCAGAAGGGTAACGGATGGCTCTTTCAGCCGAATACAGGATTTATCTGTCTATCAGACTGAAACTAACAGTTCCTCCTTGTGTCTGCTCATGCAATTGCTAAAGTTCACAGACTTTCCCAGAGGATTCTAGAAGTCCTGCAGCTTTGTCTCTAAATTAGATTCTCCTTGCCTTATGGCCCCTTTGTCCAAGTCTGGATGTTTCCAGGGACAGCCTTCTCTAGGCAACTCAACCAGAAACCACACAAAGGCCAGAGACAGCGAGAGGCAGGCTGATAGGGTTGAATTTCAGCTGGAATGTGTCCCCCATTGTTTACAGAGTTGTGCTGATGCTAGGGGAACAATTGCTGGATGAGTATTAACAGCAACAAAAATAGTAATTATAAATAGATGCTCTTAAAACTGATAGGACATTAAAAAAAGAAACCATCAGAATTAAAAATGTATTATCATTAAAAAATAAAATCCAAAAGAAAGGTTTAATAGCAGATTGCATAAGGCTAAAGAGAGAATGAGTGAGTTATATAATATGTGTGAAGAAATTATCCAGAATACAGCAGAGAGACAAAGAAATGGAAAGTATGAGCCAAGAGTTTAAGAGACCTGGAGGATAGAAATTTCCAGCAGTCACTTACCAGGCATTTCAGAGAAACGGATAATTTAAAAAAATGGAAAGGAAAAGATGATATTAAAATGTATTATGTATTTAATATACATAAAATGCAAATTAAAATGATAATTTTCAAGAATTGTTCGAAGAGAAATCCTCAATTTCAGGAAACTCAGTGAATTTCAAGCAGAATAAATATAAAAGAAATAGACATATATATATATGTGAGATGTAGACTACCCAAAACAAAGAGATGATATTGATAGCAGATTTTTTTAAACAAGCACACTCAAAAGTATAAAAAATTAAACTGAAAAACAGATGATTTCTCAGTAGTAACCCTGGAAGGCAATAGAGTAAATCAGGATCTTCAAAGAACAGGGAGTAATTACCAACCCATAATTTTATACTCAGAAAAAATTTTAAGAGCAAAGATGGAATACATTTTCAGATCAACAAGAACAGAAGGTTCACCACCAAAACATATTTACCAAAAAAACGTTTAATGGACACACTTCCAGAATAGGTGAAAAGAAAGCAGAGAGGAGTCCAGAGTTGGGAGATGTCACAGTGAATAAGAATCCAGAGATGACTGGAAATCTAAACATTGTTGCCATGAAACAAACATAGTAGCATCAAATATGGTGGTTAAAAAATCAAATGGAAGGTGGAATGAATGCCACACAATGTACAACATATCTCAAGGGCAGGAGTAGTGATAAACATTCTAAGAACTGTTCATTCCAAGAAGGCGGGGACATCATGAACTTTCATTTTAGTATTTATTTAACTAAATGTATTATATTTAAATAAGAAGTATATCATCTTAATTTGGGAGAGGAAAAAGACTAGAATGAGAAAAAAAAAACATAAAACCTTCAATTGAGAATTTAGAAAGGGTAGAAAAGGAAAAAAACAACTAAAGAAGCAGGGTAAATGGGATGGTAGAAATAAATACAAATAAGTCAGAGTTATTTTTGTTAAAACATACAGACTATCAAAATGGACAAATGGGAGGAAGGAAACATTGGGAATACTTTTGGAAAATAAAGAGAAACACTCCCTAACATTCTATAAGGCTAGTTTACTCTTTTTTTTTAAAAGAACTTTATTGGGATATAATTCACATAGCATATAATTCACCCATTTAAAGTATACAGTTCAGAGGTTTCCACTGTATTAACAGTGTATTAACAGTGTGTGCACCCATCACCACAGTCAATTTTAGAGTATATTTTCATTATCTCAAAAAGGAGCCCCCATAGATACAGAGAACAGATTAGTAGTTGCCAGAGGTAGAGGAGGGGTGTCAAAACTTTGTATCAAAAGACATAAACTTCCAATTTTAAAATAAAACCCTGGGGATAATTTCTTCACCATGCACAGCAGGGTGACTATCATTAATAATACTGTATTACCTATTTGGAAGTTGCTAAGAGAGTACATCTTAAAAGTTCTTATCATGGGGCACCTGGGTGGCTCAGTCGGTTAAGCACCTGCCTTCAGCTCAGGTCATGATCCCAGGATCCTGGGATTGAGCCTGAATTGGACTCCCTGCTCAGGGAGCCTGGTTCTCCCTCTCCCTCTACTGCTCTCCCTGCTTGTGCTCTTTTTCCATCAAATAAATAAATAACATCTTTTTTAAAAAGTTCTTATCATAAGAAAAAAGTTGTAACTATAGTAATGGATGTTAAATAGACTTATTGTGGTGATCATTTTGCAATATATAAATATATAAAATCATTATGCTATACTACTAAAACTCATATACTGTTACATGTAATTTATATCTCAAATATATATATGTGTGTATATATATATATATATATATATATATATATATATATATAAATTCTTCCCTTTCAAGGATGTTTTGGCTGTTTTAGATCCCTCAAGTTTTCATACAAATGTTAGAATTAGTTTGACAATTTCCTTGAAAAATCTTGATGGGTCTTAATTTAAAATTATGTCAAATCTATAGTTAATTTGTGAAGAGCAATTATCTTAAAAATATTGGGTCTTCCACACATCTCCAAAGGCAAAGGAACCAAAGGCAAAAAGGAACTTTTGGGACTTCATCAAAATAAAAATAAAAATGTTTTGCACAGCAAAGGAAACAGTCAACAAAACCAAAAGACAACAGGATAGGAGAAGACATTTGCAAATGTTATTACTGGATAAAGAACAAGTATCCAAAATCTATAAAGAACTTATCAAAGTCAACATCCAAAGAACAAATTATCTAATTCAAGAAATGGTCAGAACACATGAACAGACATTTCTCCAAAGACATACAAATGGCCAACAGACACATGAAAAAATGTTCAACATTACTGGGCATCAGGGAAATACAAATCAATACCACAATAAGATACCATCTCACACCAGAGTAGCTAAAATTAACAAATCAGGAAATGACAGATGTTGGCGAGGATGCAGAGAAAAGAGGGACCCTCTCATACTGTTGGTGGGAATGCAAGCTGGTACAGCCATCCTGGAAAACAGTATGAAGGTTCCTGAAAAATTCAAAAATTGAGCTACCCTATGATTCAGCAATTGCACTACTAGGTATTTACCCCAGAGATACAAATCTAGTGATCCAAAAGGACACCTGCAATACAATGTTTATAGCAGCAATGTCCACAATAGCCAAACTACAGAAAGAGCCCAGATGTCCATACACAGATGAATCAATAAAGAAGATGTGGTGTGTGTGTGTATAATGGAATATTAAGCAGCCATCAAAAAATCAAATCTTGCCATTTGCAATGATGTGGATGGAACCAGAGGGTATTATGCTAATCAATATAAGCCAATCAGAGAAAAACAATTAATATATAATTTCACTCATATGTGGAATTTAAGAAACAAAAGGGAAGATTACAGAGGAAGGGAGGGGAAAAATAAAACAAGATGAAATCAGAGAGGGAGACAAAGCATAAGAGACTCTTAATCATAGGAAACAAACTAATAGCTGCTAAAGCGGGGCAGAATAGGGTAACTGGGAATGCACATTAAGGAGGTCAAATATCAGCACTGGATATTTTATATATATATATCAATTTTATATATATATATCAATTTTATTTATATATATCAATTTTATTAAATATATAAATATAAATATATATAATAAAATTGATATTATTATATCAATTATAATAATATATTATATATATTATATATAATGATATATATTATATATATTATATAATGATATATATTATATATATTATATAATGATATATATTATATATATTATATATCATTATATATAAATATATATATAAAATAAAATTGATGAATCACTGAACCCTACCTCTGAAACTAATTATATACTATATGTTAATATTGAGTCTTACAATCAATGATATATTGGTAAATGTTTAACTGGATTCTCTGGGATAGGATAGGGCACCAATTCATCGCATTTCATAATTTCTGTAGACAAAATATTTTCATCATGGCTGGTATCAAGCTACCAACATAATGTCATGGAATTTGAAGTCAGGAATAACTGTCCACATTTGTGTATTTTGAGTCATCGTGAGCCCTCTCCAGCTTGACATTACTTTTAATTAATGAGCATATATTTCTTTTCATTTGTTTATGTCTGCAATTTCTCTAAAAAATACTTTGTAGTTCTTCCTTTTGTTTTGTAAATCTTTCACTGGATTTATTTCTAAGTAACTGATATGTTTATGCTATTATAAGTAACATTATTGGGGCACCTGGGTGGCTCAGTAGGTTAAGCCGCTGCCTTCGGCTCAGGTCATAATCTCAGGGTTCTGGGATCGAGTCCCGCATCGGGCTCTCTGCTCAGCAGGGAGCCTGCTTCCTCCTCTCTCTCTCTGCCTGCCTCTCTGCCTACTTGTGATCTCTGTCTGTCAAATAAATAAATAAAATCTTTAAAAAAAAATAAGTAACATTATTATTACTTTTATTTTCCCATTTTTTGATGGCATAAAGAAAGAAAATGAACATTTGTAGAAGCTAAGGTTGTGAAACAAATGGAAATTTGGTATATTTCCCATGGTTGTGTTCAATGATAGAACTGCTTTGGAGAAAAATTGGCAGTGCCTTATAAGGTTAAGTATATGTTTATCCTATAAAGCAACAATTCTGCTCTAAATATTACCCAAGACAAATGAAACACGTTCAAAGAAATACTTCTACAAGAATATTTATAGATTTTCACATAGTAGCAAACTCTGGATACAATTTAAATACGCATCAATAAAAAATGGATAAGCAATTTACATTTTATGCATACAATGGAGACCTCCCAAATAAGGAAAGCAATGAGCTACTGTACTGATACACTAAACAATATGGCACAATCTCAAAAACAAAAGACACAAAAGGTACTCTGTGATTTTATTTTCTTTCAATTCAACAATAGGCAAAATTAATTTATGGTGCTAGTAATCAGAAACATTTGCCTTTCGGTTAGGGCTGAATTTACCTTAAAAAAATGCAAAGGAGGACTTTTTCTATTAGAAAGATTTCACAGTTTGTTTTGTGTGAAGTTTACAAGGGTGTAATCAAAAGGAGTCTTTTAATTCTGTGCTTTTTAACGAGTGTGAGTTGGACCTCATCAGATCAGTGTTAGGCAACTCATTTAAAAAAAAAAAAGGTTCCTTAATGTAATGAGAAACTGGAAAGCAAATGATGGATATACAAACAAATAAATAAGCAACCCTGAAAAATAAATGTGATGGTTAATTTTATGTGTCAACTTGGTAAGACTGTGGTATCCAGATAATCAATGAAATATTACTGTAGAAGCTTCTACGAAGGTATTTTTTTAGATGAGATTCACATTTAAATGCGTAGAACCATAAAAGACTCTTAATCGTAGGAAACAAACTGAGGAGGGATGGGGTGACTGGATGATGGACATTAAGAAGATCACGTGATGTGAGGAGCACTAGGTATTATATAAGACTGATGAATCACAGAACTGTACCTCTGAAATCAACAATACATTACATGTTAATTAACTGAATTTAAATAAAAAATGTTAAAAATAAATCTGTAGACTTTGGGTAAATAGATGACTCTTTATAATGTACGTGGGCCTTATCCAATCCTTTAAAGGCCTTAAGAGAAAAAGATGGACCTCCCCAGAAGAGGCAGTTTTACCAGCGCAAAGCCATTGGATCCAACTGAAACTCTTTCATTGCCCTCCAGGTCGATGTCCTGTCCTGCCAACTGTGGACTTGATAAGCCTCTACATTCATGTGAGCCAATTCCCTAAAATAAGTCTCACTCTGTACATATACACATCTTGTTGTTTCTGTTTCTCTGGAGAATCCTGACTGATACATCAAGTGAAATCAAGAACTCAAAAAAAAAAAAAAAAAAAAAAGGAAGTGGAACACTAAATCCAGGTTTGTTTTAGGTTACTTGGTGAAAGACCATGTTTACGTGGTCCCTTTAGTGTATATGTCTTGTATGGCTCAGGAGAAAGGAAACAAATTGCACAGCCCATCCAAAGTGACCAGTCTAACAGGAGTCTCCTCCACATAAAGCTGGAGCTCCAAAAGTCTGCATCCCTAGTATAAATATATATGTTAGCATTAAAGTGACCTCCACGCCACGGGCACTGTCAGGGAAATTGCCTCAAACACAGGCATTTAGAATTGAGGGGGAAGAAATATCTGCCCTGAGAATTTGTAAACAGCTAGCCCTCATGGGAGTTTGCAACCTGAATTCTTAATACTTGGATGATCTGAATGAAACCCTCAAGCTAAGAATTTAGTATAAAGTGATTTCAGACGAGTAGGATTCCCAGGGTGTCTGGCAAAAGTACAAATCATTTTGGAAGAACACTTCAACACAGACCTCAAAGAAATTGCATTATTAAAAGCCCCCCAAATTTGGTCATTAAAAAAAAGGCCAAAAACTAAAGCAAACAAACCACACAGAGCAAGCCACGGCAAAAGAGAATCAGCAAAAACAGACATCAGAGTCAAACCCAAAGAAAAAACATTAAGATAATGGAATTATCAGACACAGAACATCAAATGAATACGCGTAAATATTTTTTAAAGAAATAAGAAAATGAAAATATAAGTAAAATAAGAGGCTGTAAAAAGATTAAACAGATTTAAGAATAAACTTCTGGAAATGAAAAATATCATTTAAATTAAAAATAAAATGAAAAGAAAATTAGTAAACTTGGGGAACTGACCTGTTATAGGCAGAATGTTTCTGTTCCCCCATAATTCCTATGTTGAAATCCAAACCCTCAGTGTCAGGAGTTGTGGCCTTAGGGAGGTGATTAGGGCCAAATGAGGTCATGAGGGTGGAGTCCTCGTTGACGAAATGGGTGCCTTTGTAAGAGTAAAGAGGGAGCTTGCTTCTCCTCTGCTGTAGCCCTGTCAGGATGCAAGAGTGACTGCGTATAAAGCCCAGGAGAAGGCTCTCACCAGAACCCAAACTCGCTGGCACCAGCATCTGGGACTTCCAGCAGCAAAAAACATGAGAAATAAATTTCTATTTTTTTTTAAGACTTTATGTATTCATTTGAGAGAGGAAGAGAGAGAACAAGCAGGGAGAGAAGCAGGGGGAGGAGCAGAGGGAGAAGAAGGCTTCCTGAGTAGGGAGCCAATGTGGGCTCAGTCTAGGATCTTGGGATCATGACCTGAGTGGAAGACAGACACTTAACTGCTGAGCCACACAGTCACCTAAATTTCTATTGTTTATGAGCCACCGGGATGTGGTATTTTGTTACAGCAGCCCAGACAAAGACAATATAAAAACAATATGAACACTCATCAGAGTTCCCTAAGAAGTTAAAAGGAGAATGTAATGGAATCATTATATATTCTTTTATTTATTTAGGACATTTGATGCTAACAATGAGTCAGTCTGATTCCTGGTAGAGATTCATAACAATGTTAAAATTTGGTTTTTGAAAGAAAGCATACTTATTTCTCAAAGTCAATAATAACTGAACACATTTATTTTCAACAATCAAATAAAAGTGACTATTAACATGCACAGATTCAGAACTCAAAATTTCAAAGAAATTTCCAAGAAGCTTTCATCATGTACTAATACTCGTATGAGTTTTTATTTGCCACATCTTTATTTTCTTAATTTATGAATGAAATTATTTTAAAATAGTCTCAGAAATGTAGATGACATAAATATTATGAAATTTAAATTTGCTGGGATTTGTAAAACACTAGGCTTGCTTTAATCCATGTTTAAATCGATTTATTGGATTTCTTTCCTTTACATCATGATGAGTAACTTTCTTGTTAAATTTGTAAAGACTCAGATTCACAGACAAGCCCACTTGTAAAAAAAAAAAAAAGGAAATCAGACACTCAAATTTTGAGTCCTGTGTCCCATTAATTCTTTTCTTCTTCAGCCTAAATGTCTTATTTACATAGAAAAATTATGAAATGGAGCAATAATAATAATAAATGATGCTAGCATTTAACTAGAAGACATTCCTCTTACATACACAAGCAATTAGACTTGTAAAAGTTTAAAAAGTATAAAAGTATAAAAGTTTCTTCATACTCCAGATTAGCAAAAGGCTCTTTTCATGAGGAACTAGTTTTTTGCTTGTTTGTTTGTTTGTTTTTAAGGTTTTATTTATTTTAGAGAGAAAGAGTGTGTGAGTGGCAGAGAGACAGAGAGGAGAAAGAGAGAATCTCAGGCAAAGACTCCCTGCTGAGTTCAGAGCCCTATGTGGGGCTCAGTTCCAGGACCCCAGAGTTCATGACCTGAACTGAAACCAAGAGTTGATGGTTAGCTAACTGAGCCACCCAGGTGCCCGCATGAGGAACTAGTTTTAAGATAGTTTAATAGCTGAAGATCACAAACAAGTTGAAATCAGAAAGGAAGACAAACCATAAGAGACTCTTTTTATAATATTTTTGCAAGATTTATTTATTTATTTATTTGACAGACAGAGATCACAAGCAGGCAGAAAGACAGGCAGAGAGAGAGGGGGAAGCAGGCTCCCTGCTAAGCAGAGAGCCCAGGACCCCAGGATCATGACCTGAACCAAAGGCAGAGGCTTTAACCCACTGAGCCACCCAGGCACCTCTTTAAGAGACTCTTAATCATAGGAAACAAGCTGAGGGTTGTTGGGGGGGCAGGTAACTGGGTGATGGGCATTAAGGTGGGCATGTTATATAAAGATCACTGTGTATTATATAAAATTGTTGAATCACTGACCTCTATCTCTGAAACTAATGTTATATGTTATTAAATTGAATTAAACAAAAACAAATAAATAAAAATAGCTAAAAATCACAAAATGCTTCACTCAATTTTAAAGTCACTCCTTTAACCACCTGGGCAGAAATGATCAATACCATGTTTTGGACCAGTGAAGCAGAGGAAATAGGAAAGGGACCCCTGCTGGATTACTGTTGTAGATTCATTGTCAACATGCTTGACATAACTGCCATCCAGAAAATTTAAAAAAAGCAAAATGGCTGTAATGCAGAGGGTGAATCTGTAGACATTATTAAGGGTGCTCAGTTAAGAGCACTAATTAGAAGTCCTCAAGAGAAATGCTTTCTAGAACATTATTAGTTCTGCAAAGCCATGCCAAAACAAACTACTAAGTGAAATATTGAAAATAATAAATGAATACTTTGAAACAAGGTATTAAACAAATACTGTGTCTATTTTGTATTGATGATATCGTTGAGTATTGATGATACTGTTGAGAAGACAGAAAGTTACAAAGGCTTTGTTTCACAATGCTTTGGGAGGGGCATCTGGGTGGCTCAGTGGGTTAAACATCCAATTCTTTTTTTATTTCTTTTTAAGATTTATTTATTCATTTATTTGACAGATCGAGATCACGAGAGAGGCAGGCAGAGACAGAGGAGGAAGCAGGCTCCCCGCCGAGCAAAAAGCCCGATGTGGGGCTGGATCCCAGGACCCTGGGATCATGACCTGAGCTGAAGGCAGAGGCTTTAACCCACTGAGCCACCCAGGTGCCCCTTAAACATCCAATTCTTGATTTCAGCTCAGGTCATGACCTCAGGGTCTTGGGATCAAGCCCTGCATGGGGCCCCACACTGGGTTTCATGTTCAGGATAGAGTCTACTTGAGAATCTCTCTTTTTCTGCCCTTCCTGTTTGTGTTCTCTCTCTCTTTCTCAAATAAATTAATCATTGAAAAAATGATTTGGGAGCTCTGAGAGCCAACATTGTTTCATTGAATGTTTCAATGTAAAAACTTGTGTTATCAAAATGATGAGTCTAATAGGTTAATATACTCTAGGTTACTTCAGCCCTATGTAAAACAACTGGGTAAAAAAGTTTCTGGATGACTTTTGAAGAATCTAGAAGACAGTTTGGGGTTGTCTGATTCTATGGAGGTCCATACCTTTCACTTATTTTGTAAGTTTGTAGAGATAAAAGTTACTTGCAGAGGGCTGACAGTGATGCAGATGTTTCTGGTAAAAGGTAATGTAAATTGTTCTGTTCATACAGATGCAAATAGGCTTAATTTCTTGGATTATAATAGATTCCTTCCCAAGTGGGAGAGATTATTTCAAATATTCCATGTTATTGTCCTTTGCCTCTTGACCAGTTTGCGTCTATGAGTATCTTTGTTCCAGCATTCCTGATTGCCCATGCAGGAGTCTATCCTTTGGATTCTACCTTGGACTTGTTTTAACATTGTACTAGTCCCCTCATTAATTAATATGTAAATAAAGTCTTTGACATATATTCATTATACAGTTTTACAAGACTCACAATTTTACCTTTTAAAAAAATAAAATAAATTATTTTACTTGTATTCTGTTACGTTAATTAAATAATGAGACCATTAGACTGAGGTGCTTCTAATCCCTTAGCATACTACAACCAAAACCTAAGTCTTCCAACGCCTTGAAGTTAAGAAATCAAAACCTAAGGACAACTTATCACATACAGCCAGCTAGTCTTTCCCAGAAAATGCATCAGCTTAAGGTATAGCCAATCAAAGAATGTCCTTGCTTGGATTCTGCCTCTTCTCTGTGAAAGTCTTTCTTCTAGTTCCCGAGAGCAAAGTACCCCTAACCACTTCTTGTTTGGCCTCACCTGATGAGAACTGATATTTGCTTAAACAAACCTTCAAAATTTCTAGTCTGCCTGCGTTTATCTTTTAACATTCCAATATTGAATCACTTCCATAATATTTGTCTCTTATCTTTATCCTGTTTATAAGATAGCATAGAAATATAATGGAATTTGTTTCACTAAGCTCCATAGACAAAGAGTGACCTTATAATTTTGTTGTTGTTGTTCAAACTGGAATATTTTGAAAGCACAAGAGTTGCTGTTAATAATTACACTGGCGCAAGAGGTTGAACTGGAAAGGAGTACTGGGAAAAAACAGTATTATCCTGGACAAAGGAGAATATATGGGCACTCCACATATAAAGGACCCAAAATCCCTTCTAGGTTATAGCAGATGCCATACAAATGTTATTTTGCATGTGTGCCATGATGTGAAAAAATTGGGGAAGTACTGCTGTATAACTTTACAGTATATGAACATGCTATATTTATTTTTCAGTTGGCAGGGATTTAAATTGTTCTCAAATTTTTACATTACAGAGAATCCTGCTAAGCAGATTTTTGTACATGTGTCCTTGTATGCACGGGGGAGAGTTTCCCGAGGGCATATACTGAAGGGTGTCATTACTTGATGAAAAAAAGTACGACCATATTCAACTTTTCAAACAGTCTCCAATTTGTTTTCCGAAATAGTTGCATTTATAGCCACACATCAGTGTTAGAAATGTTATTTTTCCACATCTTTGCCAACACCTAATAATATTAGACATGTTAATCTTTGTTGCTTTGATGAGTGTGAAATTTTATCTCACGGTTTTTATATGCCTTTCTCTAACTATAGTGAGCTTAAATATTTTTCAAGTATGTGTTGCTCATTCCTGTTGCTTATGTGAAATGCCTCTTTATGTGTTTGGGTTATTTTCTTTTGGCCTATTTTGCTTATCTTTTTCTTATTTCTTTGTAGAATTTTTTCAAATATTCTTTTTTTTTTTTTTTAATTTAACAGAGAGAGATCACAAGTAGGCAGAGAGACAGGCAGAGAGAGAGGAGGAAGCAGGCTCCCTGCTGAGCAAAGAGCCCGATGCGGGGCTTGATCCCAGGACCCTGGGATCATGACCCGAGCTGAAGACAGAGGTTTTAACCCACTGAGCCACCCAGGTGCCCCTCAAATATTAATAGTAAAAATTTTAAGTCCTTTTTGTTGTGAATATCTTACCCCAGCTTATAATTCCCCTCTATTTATGAATGTTTAGATAGGAAGAAGGTTTTAGGTTTGATGTTATCAAATTTATCAGGGTGGGTTTTTTTCAGGGTTTGTGTTTTTGTATTTTCTTAAGAAAATATTGTCTTACATTTTCTTTGAAATTTTTCAGAATTTATTTTCATATTTCAGATCTTTAAGCAACCCAGAATTGATTTTTCTTCAGGAGTGAGGAGCGATACTAATTTCAGTCCTTTGCCCTTACATTATTAACTAGCTATCCCATATTCAGTTATTTTATTGCTCCCCCTTTCCCCACTAATTCTGAAGGCCAATTTTGCTACAAATCAAGTTTTGAGGCATCTGTATTTATACCTACGTTCTCTGATCCACTAGTGTATTAGTCTTCCCTTAAGGCAACTGCACCCAGTTTCACAATAGTTTTAGAATGCATTTTGATATCAGGAAAAGCAAACCCTTCCAGCTGTTTCTCCATCAACATCTTGGTGAGTATTTTCAAATCTTTGATTATCCGTATACATTTTAGGACACCTTTGTCAAATTCCTTGCAAAATCGTTCTGAGATGTAGCAAGAAATCCTTTCAGATTTATAGCTCAGTATGGGATAAATTGATATATTTAGGATATTAACACTAGTTCTATTAATGAACCTGGCATATTGCTCCATTTATTTTGACATTTTTAATTATATTTCAATAAAACGCTATCCTTTCTTCCAAAAAGGTTATGCATACATTTTATAGGATTAATTCCCAGTTACCTTATATTTTTTATGTCATTGTACATGCTATCACTTTTGTAAAATTATATTTCCTAATTCTCATTTGCAATGTTAGAATCACCATTGACCTTTGTATGTTGGTCATATGTCTAGCAATCTTTCTGAACTCTTATAAAGTCCAAAGGCAAGAGAGATAGAAACTGTATTTTCTCCCTTGTAGAGAGAGTCAGGATGTGATATGCACATATTAGACTTGAAATGTGACATATCATTTGAACGTCACATGTCTAGTGTTCTTGTCATTTGTGCTGGTGAATAGTTATGAAGGCAAGGGTTTTCTGCAGCAGCTAGAGTTTCCAGCAACTGAACCCTGGCTTCATGGGTATCAAAGGCATTTTGCTGGTGCAGATCATGGTGGAAGTCGCATGATTCTGGAACAAAAAAAAAAGTCAGCACAGCATTTAATTCAGCAAGTGACTTCTTGACTGCTAAAAAAGATGACTTGTCAGTGCGTCTTAAGGAAAAAGTATTAAATTTTAATAGTCTTAAAACATTAAATAGAATCAATGGATTAAATGCACCTTCCCAACAAAAAATAACTGAGGAACCAACAGTTTTGCATGCTAATCTGTCAAATACACAAGAAAGAAAAAATGATAATTCTAATCACACGTACAGTTTTCCAATCAAAAAGAGAAGTATGGTTTCCAACACATTTTGTCATACTGGTAGGACATTAATATTGAAACCTTCAAAGATAGTGTGAATAAGGAAAAGTCAAAGTCACTTTTATTTTGCCCATAGCTTTGTCATATAGATACACACACACGGACGAGTTCAATGTTGAACAAGTTTGGACAGCCAAGCTTCCTTTGGCAGTTGGTAGATTCTTCTGTTTCACCAGTTCATAGAAAGTGTGGACTTTCAAGAAATCCCAGCTTAATATAAAACTTTCAGTTCCATCTTTCATCTTGTATAGGACCAAGCATGGCCTCTCATGCTTTCTTCTGCTATTAAAACAAAACAAAAACCAATCAACTAAACAACCAACAAATAAAATTGGCAAAGCTCTCAGGGTAACTGTGGCATTCAAATTCACTTAACAGTTTATGTTTATGACCCTTAAAGATTTCTTTTAAAAAACAAAAAAAGCTGATTCCCGAGTTCCACTCAAAGCCAGTTAAGTATCTTGGGGTGGACCCATGCACCCTTATATTTTAAAATCCCATCAGGCTACCTTAACGGGCAGCCAGGATTGATAGTTTTAAGGTTAGTGAATGCAGGGAGAAACATTGCTTCTCTGGAGGCTTATGCTATCAAAAGCAGAAACTGTGAAAGCTGGTTAGCAGTGTGGGAGACTCAGGAAGCATGAACCCAGTGACAACATCACCCTGAGATTTATGATAATCAAGATAAACTAGGGCCTCATTCCAAACCAACTGAATCAGAAGATTGTGGTATGGGGTGATATTGATCAACACATTCTCAGGTGAGGCTAACACAGAACCGGGACTCTAATGTGCAACACAGATCTAACAAAACCAACCAGGAATATTGGTGTCTGATATTGTTAAAATGCCTTTCAGCCAATGAGATTATCCTTTGGGTCACTAGAAGATAGGGCTTTCCCTTGATGGCTAGAAACATACCTCCATTCAATCAATATATTAGAATAGGTTCATCCTGGGGTAAAACATGAAGCTTTAAGGAGGCAAGTTTTGGCCCAAAACAAGATTTTCCTCTTCTCCTCGAGATCCAAGACAGCTTCAGCTCCAAGGTACGAGGATGCCTAAGCACCCTTGGCATGGATCGGAAACTGGAAAAGCAATATTGTAAGAAATCCTGCAACCCGATTTGGGCATGGGTTCTGGAAGCATACAGAGTAGGCACTCTCCAACTTTCCCACATCCTCGCCAAAAAACCAGGTTTTAATTAGGATTAGTTACGGGCTTTTCCATGAATGACAATCATGTATAACCCTAGCATGTCTTAGATCACTCTGTACCTTCTGACTCCAAGGCCAGACAGTCACTAAAGGATAAATATGAGTGAGTGGAAAGGAATGAACACAACCTCTGTCCCTGCAAAGTGGCTGACTTCTGAATTAACCTGCAGATGAAGAGCCTTCAAAATACTCCATTCTGACTGCAACTTTTGTACCTTCCTTCTCTGAACACATTTTTCCTCTTCAGATCTCTCCCTCTCCCTTCTCTCCTTCCTTTCTTCTCTTCTCTTCGTTTCTCTTCTCCCTTTCCTCGCTTCCCCTTCCAATGGGCCGAGGAATTAACAGGCTTTGCAGTACGTTTGACAGGAAAAGTTTGCGGATGCTGTGACTGAAAGTAAAAATTCATTCAAATGCAGTTTGAAGTTTACTTTGGCTTTTATGCCTACACAAAAATAAATATATTTGATTTAATAAATTTGGAAATATGAATTTTTCTGCAGCACTCTGATGGAGGTAGGTCGGGCCGGGTCAGTTCTCTTTGTAGGTCAATAATTGGGGCTAATTTTGGCTTGGCTCAGCACAATCGCAGCCCTAGAGAGTTCAGAAATGCTCCACATTTCTGTTTAGGGGTCAGAGTTAAAAGAAAACATGTGCCCAGCTTGAATTCTACATTGCAGAATCATAACGTCACAGCACCCAGACGATGAACTATAAATGGAAAAAAAGAAGGGGGTTGGAGAAAAGAATGAGATTGAGTTTGGAAGGCAGTTTAAAAACGGCTGGTCTTTCCTGTGCTCCAGCTTACTTAAATGCTTAATTCTAACAACTTCAAAATGCATCCACTGAAGAAATAGACATTAAGATATCCTAAAATCTAAAAAAGAGAGGGGGGGAGGGGGAGAGAGGGAGATAGGATCTAAGATGAGCTTTGCATGAAAAAGTTGAACTGGTTAAGATCAATACTCAGAACTCGATTTTTTTTACATCTCAATTTCATGGAATTAATGATTTTTAGCATGCCACCTGATTTAAGTTCGGCTGGTTTATTTATTTTGTTTATTCACTTATTCTTTTATTCAGTATTTATGGCGTACCTACTGTGCTAGGCATTCCAAAATCTAAAAACCCTGTCTGGGATCTCAGTGGCCAACCATTTGCTTTGGGAGCCTACTGTGTCCACGGCAGTCTTCCTAAAGCCGGTCTCCTTTCTGTCACTTTCTGATACTTCTGACTCTAAACTTGAGACAGTTCTCAAATATCAGCCCTGATCTGGATGCTAGCTACAGCGGTGGCTTGGTGCTTTCCTTCCTGGCCTGCTCACTCTCCCTAAGTAATTAAGTTCCTTAATGATAACGAAGCATCATTACAATAATATTGATACCTGCTGTAATCACTGGCATTCTGGCTTCTCAATTTCCAGTATTTGCCTTGGATCAAGGAGCTGTGCTAATGCAACAGAAGGTCACCCGATGAGGGCGTGATATGGAGGAGGACAGCTCCACTTAGCATGCACAAAGGATCACCTCTTCCGGCGGGCGCCAGAGCTAATCTTTCAAGTTGTCCTTTGTTGACTTTCTCAGTTTAATCAGTTTAATCTCATCTTCCTGCTTTTCTGATTACAAGGATTTTCTGTAGAAACCCTGCCTCCACAATAAAGACCACGTGGCAGTTCATTCTCATATTGATTTCACCATTTCGATTCCTTTACCAGTGAGCCAATAATGGGGGGAGGGTGAGGAAGGGGTGAGGAGGCTGGGAAAGAAGAGCCCGAAGAAGGAGGAGGGGAGATGGGCAGGAAGTGAACGTCCCTCCACACTTCGTTAGTAGCAAAGCCACGTGTTCTAATTCTACCAAATACGTTCTACATGCACTGAAAGCAGATGCGGCAGCCAAACTGGGATGTCTCTATGATGATTACAGTTCATTTAAGACAGCAATAACCACCAGGGCTGACTTCCCATTTCTACCCTGAAGAAAGAGGCGGATGGAAAGACACACACACACACACACACCCCTTCTGACCTCAGAAGCATTGTGTGTCTATGAGAAGATGAATTGCACACCAAGAACCTTCGTCCCGGATTTTGTGGGTCCAGCTCTTTTCCTCTCCTGCCATTCCACGGGAGGAGTGGGGAGTATCGTCCTAGGTCCTAAACACACAGCGGACAAGAAGCGATTTGCCGAGGGAGGGGGGGAAAGGCAAAAAAGTGGGGTGGGAAGGAAAGTATTTATGACATGCCGCTATGGGGGCCGGGGGGCGCGCCTGTGGTGTGGTAAGGCAGCACTCACAGGGGCCGGGTGGGGAACTCTGACATGTGGGAGGGTTGGTGTGTGGATGAATTTAGAAAACAAAAAAACAGTTGTGCTCTTTAGGTCAAATTAAATATTACATATCCAACTGATAAGAATTAGCGGTGTTGTTATTAAATATTCGGGAACCTGGAAGAGGGATCAGCCTTAGTCTTTGGCCAGCCATATGTTTCATCACATCACACCCACTGGAAAATGGCACATCACAAAGATGTAGGAAGTTTGGTTCTTTTTTTTTCTTTAATAAGAAAGAGCTAAATGTCTTATAGGTATTATATTTGTTTGTGATCAAATGAAACCACCAGAAAAAAGAAAGGAAGAAGAAAGAAGGAGAAAGAAAGAAAGAAAGAAAGAAAGAAAGAAAGAAAGAAAGAAAGAAAGAAAGAAAAAAAGGAAGGAAGGAAGGTAAGTTTTTACAGGAACTCACACATGCTAAAGACCCAAATGAATTGCTTCTTTTTAAATTCTCAATCTTTTGGGGCACCTGGTTGGCTCAGTGGGTTAAAGTCTCTGCCTTCAGCTCAGGTCATGATTCCAGGGTCCGGGGATCGAGCCCCGCATCGGGCTCTCTGCTCAGCAGGGAGCCTTCTTCCCCCTCTCTCTCTGCTTCCCTCTCTGCCTACTTGTGATCTCTGTCAAATAAATAAATAAATTCTTTTAAAAAAAATAAATAAATAATAAAAAAATAAATCCTCAATCTTTTAATGTTTGTTCTGGTACAAACTACAGCAATGGTTAACTGTTTAGTGAGTGCCCCAACACTTTTGCAACAGTTACACTAGGTTCTAAATGTCATAAGGTTTTAAATTTTAAATGGATCAAATCACTGACCCAAATACTTGTCTTTAACCTTAAACAGGCAGTGGTGGGTGGGTTAGGGGTGGGGGTACAAAGCCAAGAATTTTGCACAGTAAATATGCTGCATTTTCACTATCCCTAGTGAATCTTTGTACTTTCTCTTCAGGGTTCCTGGAGATAATGATATACTACAGCCAGCTGAAAAGAACATCTGTTTTAAGAACTGTGAACTTACAGGAGCCATTTGTCTGTCTGATCTGTTCCCATTATTTTCCTTCCCATTTTGCACCTTTATATTTTTCCATTGATTAAATCTATGCAAAATAAAGGGATTGAGAAAACACTAAACAGCCATAATCTCTTCTCTCTTCAAAAGGTTATCGCCACCTTTCCTGTTAAATAATTCTGCTTGATATAAAACACCCAACTTTTTTTTTTTTTTTTTTTTTTTTTTTTTTGGTAAGCATGTGTTTCCCTTTCCCTTTGAATGGAAGACTTTGGATCACTAGGGCTTACTGCTTAATGACAATGTGGTGGAGTTAGCCCAAGAGAACAATGCATCCATTAATCTGCCTCATGCTTAATTGGTAACTACTGTATGGGCTGGCATTTCAAACACAGATTGCAAATGTACTTGAATTAGTTACTGTTTAATTGATACAACTGGCACTCAGCCTAGAATCAACATGCAGCTACTGTAAAAAGAGAAAGGCTTTAAAGGAGAGAGAGAGAGAGAGAAAGAGAGAGGAAAAAATACAAAGTATGACTGTGATTCATCCTTTATATGTTTATATCAATTATTGGTGTAATATAATTACATAGTTTTTCATATTGCTTTAACAAGCCATCGACCAAAACAGGCTGCTAAAAACATACCTGTAATGCTTACTGACATAAAGAATATTCAGGAATGATTCCCAACCTCCTCTTTTTCTTGAGTCTGTCCTTACCCTTGTAAGAATAGCTGTGTGTGTACAACAGAGGTTGGGGAATGTGGTATTTATAACAGGATGAAAAATGCCTAAGAGGATAATTTTGACAATGGCTCCAGAATAGCAGGATTTCAAAGAAATAGTATCATGGCAATAATTCAACCTTACTGCCGTTCATACCAGTGTTACCATGATCATATTTGCAACAGAAAAAATATCAATTTCTTGAGATTAATCCTCAAATAATTTTACTTAAGCACATCACACAGCGACCTGGGTTCCACAAACTGCCTTTGAATGGAGGACATTTTAATTCCAGAAATGTCATAATACTACTGATGGCTACCATTCATTGAGCATCTTCTACTCACCCAGAGTCATACAACCTTATTCAATATACAATTTCTCACATAACCCTGTCATCATGCTTTCCTCCCCAGTATGAATCTTTACTTCATTGATTAAATCCATATAAAATGAAATAATTAGACTGAAAAAAGCATTAAACTGAACTTTCTGACTCTTATAAAGTTAACCCACTTTTAGGCTTCTGTGATTTTGCTTGATAAAAAGCACCTCATTGCTATCTTGAATTCACAGATATATGCTAATCATATGAGTGGATGCCTTTTTCATACCCAGAAGACATACAAAACCTTCGAATTTCATTTTGCCAGCCTGCAGTGAAATTCCTATCCTTGAATCAGTAAGCAGTTACCAAGAATCTATCCTATATCCAATTTGGTCTTTACATTGTGAAAGGTAGTACATAAAACTGATCTCAATAATATTATCCATGAGCTAAAATCAAAGGCAGAGCTTCTATTCCATTTTTTTAAGTTTTGTTTATTTAAGTAGTCTCTAATCCCCACATTGGACTTGAACTCATGATCCCAAGATCAAGAGTAGCATGCCCTTCCAACGGGCATGCCAGCCGGGAGCCCCGCTATTCTATTTTTTTAAAAATTATTTGTTGTTTATAAAAAATATATGTTTATAAAAAATAAAAAATTAAAAAAAAATTATTTGTTGTTTACCTTTGTTTTAGTATTACATGAGGTTTTTATGGTTGAATTTTTGTAATATTTGACAGTGTTTTTCTTGGTTTCCCTACCATAAAACCCTCTGGTTTTCTTCCTGCCCCTCTGTCTGTGTCTCAGTTGCCTCTGGAGACACCTCTTCATACACTGAGCATTTAAATGTGGAAGGCCAATATCTTAGAGCTCTCTTGCTCTATGCAATTTAATTTTATGCTACTGAGTCTATCTATCCACTGCAGGGACCTACACTACATAGCAGAATTCCAGATAATTTTCCCCTGCAAAATATTATACACACTTTTTAAAAATTGCTGACAGTAATCTCATATAGAAATTCCCATGCTCGTTTTACCCTCATATTTCTCTATTGCAGTCCTGAGACGCAACGCTAATGGACGGCTCTACTAGATTCTTAGTAACAGCTCACAAACAGGTTTAGCCATGGACTCACCCCCTTCCTTGCAAACACACTTTTTTGCCCTTTGTCCTCTCTTGTCCAGTGATCTATTGATTCAGTCACCCCAGCTCTCAGCCTGAGAGTCCCTCTTGATTTTTCCCTGCCCTCCATTTCTCCCCGTCTCCACCAGCCTGGTTTGATCCCAAGTACTACAGATTTTAATGCTCATTTGCATACTTTACAAAAATACTTCTTCCCTGTCTTCTTTGCCACTGTGTTGCTCGGATCCTTCTTACTCCTCGCCTCCGCTCTCACAGCAGCCACCTAACTGGGTTTCCTGCCTCTACAATACCATCTCCGCTTCTCCAGTTCATTCTGTAGAGATGATTCCAAAGCAAGAAAATGGAAAAATTCTTGTTGAAGATTTTTAAGAATTCCCGTAGGTTGCAGGAAAAGGGCCTCTTGCCTTTTGATCCCGGTCTATTTCTCTTGTTTTCTTTTTCCTATTCTCCCAATTGTCCCAAGCCTTTTCCATCTGGCTATTTCGCACCTTTTCTTCAAGGTTCAAATCAATTATCAATCTGTGAAGCTATCTCTAGTCTCTCTGAGCTAAACGAGGCATCCCTCCTCCCTTCGCTCAGTTCCCCATGCATACTTTTTTTTACAAACTTGATCACACTGCACTAAGTAAGCAGCTCCGGGGCACCTGGTGACTCAGTCAGTTAGGCATCTTCTTTCAGCTCAGGTCATGATCCCAGGGTCCTGTAAAAGAGCCCCACATCAGACTCACTGCTCAGCAGGGAGTCTGCGTCTCCCTCTGCCACCCCCCTCCCTCTCCCCTTCTGTCCCTCCCCTCTTCCTCCCCCTGCTCATTCCCTCCCCTTTTATCATTTAAAAATGATAAAGATAGGCCATGAATATAGTTTGATGTATGTGAATTTTAAAGGTACCTATTACTCAACTATGTCTCTGAATAAATAAAGAATTGCATCACCAAAAAACAAACAAACAAACAAACAAACAAACCTGTAAGGTACTCCTGTGGCTTTCTTGTTAGACTCTCATCATATTTCACTTGTTCTGAAAAAAGGAAAAGAAAATCACATTTTCATTTGTTTAACTGTTATTTGCTTTATATATTAACAAATACTCCTCTTCCCTAGTATCTTAGAAGAGATGTAAGACGTAATATTGGCTCAGTATTATAGACTGAATATATGATAATACATGTTTACCAGTTACTTTTCTTTGCTGCTAACTAGCTGAGTGACATTGGGCAAATCACTTAGCCTCTTAGAGCTTTAGCTTCATCATCTGTAAAATTATCTCTAAGATCTTTGCAACCCTAATCTTCATAATTGCGTGGTTCTTTCCACATTATGTTGTGTAGTTAGTCATTTAATAAAAGTTTCAGTTGTTTACTATTGTTGGATAAAAATGATCCCAAAGATTTTGGCTCAAAGTGTTCTTACACATCAGGTTTTTCCCCTACCCTCAATATAGACCCATGGAACTTAGTTTTTTTTTTTTTTTTTAATCTATCATGATCCCAACGTGATTTAAGGAGGTTTACAATAAGAATATATCCCCCAGATGGTGAAAAAGAAGAGAAGGAACAAGCGGAGATGGAAAAGGAGATGGAAAAGATGGCGAATTGTGTCTTAGAATAAATAATGTTGGAAGTCAAAAGTAGAAGCAAATAAAAATAGATATCTCCACCATAATACTTATACATAACTGTAATAGGTCATTTTCGAATTTGAGTCTAAGCTCCCTGGCATCCAAAATGAAAAGATCAATAATCTCAGGCACAAAAATGATCATAGGAAAAACAAGGTTTTTCCAGCAAAAATTTCTAAATTAAATTTTTCCACACTCCGCTCCATATACCAAGCACCAAATAACCAGACAATGCCTCAACAAAATTTCTAAATATAAGAGTGGACTGAACTGACAACACTCCTCAGGAAAAGTAAGGCTATCATTTTAAAAATCTGTCAGGACAATTCCATGAATGGCCAAAATATAATCGATTAGCATCAGCACAAAAGAATGCTTTTCTTCCTGAGAACATTATGGATCATATATTTGCCCATTGGTTAACCTATCACTAACTTGTGACATTGATTTCTTTGGTGATGCAATTCTTCTTTTTTTTTTTTTTAATTTTGTTTATTTATTTGACAGACAGAGGTCACAAGCAGGCAGAGAGGCAGGCAGAGAGGGAGGGGGAAGCAGGCTCCCTGCTGAGCAGAGAGCCTGATGTGGGGCTCGATCCCAGTATCCTGGGATCATGACCTGAGCTGAAGGCAGAGGCCTAACTCACTGAGCCACCCAGGCGCCCCTGGTGATGCAATTCTTTATTTATTCAGAGACATAGTTGAGCAATAGGTACCTTTAAAATTTATATAAATCAAGCTCTATTCATGGTCTATCTTTATCATTTTTAAATAAACTTGCTGTCCTGCAAGATATGATTATCTACCTGAATAATGAAAAAAGACTCTGCGTGAGAATCCGGAAACTTGGTAGTTGTTATATGTTCATTCTTGTTTCAGATTTCCAATTCTAAAGATTCCAGTTTAGATTGAGGTTAAATATTCTTTCAGATGAAGGAAAACAAGTGAATAAAAATCTGTATGTGCAATACTACTTCTTTCTGATGTATAGTTCTTATTTCCCTAAATTTCTTAATTCTAAAGAGAATTCATGTTTTCTCATTTAGCTTTCAGTTTCCTTTGATGTTCCTAAAATTTCAGGCTAATCAATCCCCAGATGGCTCCATTTCAAGTGTTACCCTTTTGCAGTAAATAGTATCTCTCTGAGCTTTAGACTTAAATTTGCAGTGAGTATTCTCACCTCACTTAAGACGGCAGCAAACCTTCCTATTATTGTCCTGTACTGCCTTGTGCCATCTTTATCTCTCATCAAAATGGTGAACACTGACCTCCAGAAAAAACTCATTGAGGGCCTCTTGTTCTCCTCAATCCTCCCAAGGAGGAGTCAGGGTCATGCACCCTACCCCCAAGGAGAAAGAGTTGCATTCTGAATAACTCAAACACTAGAACTTCATTCTGGCACAACTTTTCAAAGCGATAAAGGTGGTGTCTCCTAAGTGTGACTTTTCCCTCTTTGGCCTGTTTCTTCCAGGCAAATAGAATGTTTACAAGGACCAGAACCATTTCCCCTCGGAGAAATCCCAACAGTCTTTCTTCAGCTTTAGCTTTCTTTATCTCCCACTTTGGGCTCTATCCTGCCTCAAGGGACAGCCTTGGATCACAGGTGTAAGGGTCCAGATTTGCAAACATTCACAGCAAAGACTGTGGGGCAAATGTCTTCCCCCTGCCTTTCCTTTCTCTCTACCTCTCTTCACCTAGGTTTCCTCCCAGCCTGGGTGGTGTACTTTAGTTTTGCCACCTGACTGATAGTATTCGGGACTCAGGACTGGGTTTCAGGAATGGCCATGTGGTTCAGGGAGGAGGAAGGCTCCAAGAACCGTGGAGGAACTGGAGGTCTGTGTGAGGGTTGGAGGCCAGACCCCAAGCAACAAAGATGTGAGACAATGAGCAGCTTTACCAGTCTTTCTCTTGGGACCATATTCCTGTTGGAAGCTCACCCCAAGGGGGAGCTATGGCAAGGCAGAACTCCGTTTTCTGAGTTCTTTTTACCAAATAACACCACACGACAGCATTTTCATTTCAACTCAGTGAACAGAGCTACCATTTGGTATAGGTGGTTTTAATTCACGGACAGGTTGTAGTTGGCTCCTTTCTGTACTACTCTCTTTTTATAGTCAGTGGGCTACTTTCCCGTCCATGATGCAGATGTAGCAGAATCAATTAGGACACAATGTATGTATATTTTAAAAAAGCTGTATGTCTCAGTAACAAAATCTTGTTATTTTAGGATTTTGCGCAGATTTGTTCCAATCTTGTTCCTTCAAAATTTTTAAATATTTTTTTCTTAATTTCTTCCCAATGAAACTATCTTCTAAACTTTTTATCATGTTTATTATTCCCTACGTAATATGGTCTCTTCACTGACAAAATAAAAGTCTGGGGTATAGAGACAATAACCTATAATTATTGGCTTTACCCTCTATTTTGCAAAGCATGTAATAAGCATACAATAAATATTAATTAGAAAAATAAGCTAAAATCACAGGGAAAAAATCATAAAAGAAATACAAATGACCTTGGGATGCCTGGGTAGCTCAGTTGATTAAGCGTCTACCTTTGGCTCAGGTCATGATCCCGGGGTCCTGGAATCGAGTCCTGCATCAGTCTCTTTGCTTAGCACGGAACCTGCTTCTCCTTCCGTCTGCTGCTCCCCCGGCTTGTGCTCTCCCTTCCTCTCTCTCTGACAAATTAACAAATAAAATCTTTAAAAAAATTGAAAAAAGAAATACAAGTGGCTAGCAAATGTAAAAAATTCATTTTTCCTAGTCATTATGGAGATGTACATTAGAACTATCAAATTAGTAATGATATTAATGAATTTTAATATTTGATATTATATTATTAAAGTTATCATAGACTGTTGTAGAAGACAAAAATTTTTTTCTGGGAAACAGCTTGCCAGTATGTACTAAAAATCTTTAAAATTCATGTTGTCAAAGAATAATAACATAGAACAATTCTTGGTATTAATGTTAATTTTATTATTATTCAATCAATATTTATTAAAGGCTCACCATGTGCCTGGTGATGCTCTAAGTAAGCAAAGCAAAGCCCTTGTCTTCAAGGAAATTATATAAAAAGGAAAGTCAGCGAATATGTACTGTGAATAGTATAACCAACTGCTTCTGCCTGGGACAGTCAACATAATTATTAATAATAAAGTACTACAGTAGAGTGATGGGGAGGGTGTTATTTTGGGCAGGGCAGTCAGGAAAACTCTCTTGCA
Source organism: Mustela lutreola (assembly GCF_030435805.1). Taxonomy (NCBI): domain Eukaryota; kingdom Metazoa; phylum Chordata; class Mammalia; order Carnivora; family Mustelidae; genus Mustela; species Mustela lutreola. The sequence continues at coordinate 11,244,583 of NC_081295.1, read as the reverse complement.
GAAGATGACTTTTGGGCAGAGGGCTGAATGTAGGAAGGAGTGAACCTCATGACCATGGAGGAAGTCGTTCTGCAGAGGAAAGGTATGTTTAAAGAGCTATAAGAGGGGAGAGTTGGTAGAATGGAGGAATCAAGGGGGGGAGTGGGAGGACATGGGCTCTGATGAGATCCAGTCACACAAAAACCTTACTTGAACATTCATCCCAATTTTCTGAAAATGTTGAAAAAACTTAATAGACCAAAACTAATATGTCCTTTTTTTTCTGACAAAGATGTTAATAATGAACCCAGGTCAGCAGAATTTGTTACCATAATTTATACAGAGAATGCCATGATCAGAGCATCTTCTGTACAAAATGAGATGTTGCGTCCTTCTCTACAAAGAGTATATCAGAGGTTGACAATTGTAGAAGCGTGGGCCATGAGCCACAAGTGAACAAGGGTTTCCTGGCCAATATCCCATGTCAAACTTTTCTCTTTGGCACAATGCTTATTTGCTTTTATTCTAGTTACTATGTTGGAAAACATTTGAAAGTGAACAGCGAAAGCTTCTGATATATAGATAAATTGGCCAAAGTCATTATGTATAGTCTAAAGGATGATAAATTTTGAAGGGAATTTACTTTTCTATTTTTAAATTAAACCAGGAGAAGCATATGAACTGTGCAGGAGGTGAAAACAGGGATGTCACTTCTGTTCTCGTCCCCATGACCAGTGGACCAGATTCTTTATCAAGAGGAAATTAGCCAAGAATTACACTCCATCTGTACAGGATTTTGAAAAGATAACATCAGTGGTTTACACCTTCTGTTAATTATTGTTTTAGATTTAATCTATCCCAAACATTTATTGAGCACCAACAAAGTGCAGGGCACTCTGTTTTATAGGGCAGCTGTTTTCAACTTTCTCAGCTCACCTCCTCCCCCCTGAGAAATCTGGAAAACGTAGGTCTGCGCCACACAGTTTTTTACACTGATACCTACATTTATAATCATAAACTCAAATCATTGAAAATGGTTAATTTTTGGTAATTGTAAACTACTAACATTTTCAAATAACATGATTGTACCACTTTTTGTGACATATCAGGTTGAATGTACATACCGGAGCGATCTGCTCTCCATCCTCATCAATCAAAAAAGGTAACAAGCTCTACATGGGCCAACAATTTTACAGTGTTCCTTTTTCTTCTTGAACCCATTTCCACTATACTTAACCATTCATCTCTGCCACTCAAATAGATATGTAAATTAAAGGTCATTTTCTTATTTATGTTTCACCTGGCCATCAGGATCCACAGACTAACGTATTTTTAAAATTTTTTTATTTATATTTAATTTATAGATCTTATTTACTTATTTGACAGACAGAGATCACTAGTAGGCAGAGAGACAGGTGGGGGGGGGGGCGGCGGGGAAGCAGGCTCCCCGCTGAGCAGAGAGCCTGATGCAGGGCTCGATCCCAGGACCCTGAGATCATGACCTGAGCTGAAGGCAGAGGCTTTAACCCACTGAGCCACGCAGGTGCCCCACCCCCCACATACTAAAGTATTCTTCTGCGCGGACTTATAATCGACATTGTTATGGGACACATCTTGATAATTACTAAAAAACAAAAGCTGAACTTTGTAAAAGCTTTCTTATTGCTAATATTAGATACTATTAGCATTAAACCCATTTTCAACTTCATTTTGCAGATGCAAGGCTGTAAACATTTGTTGATATAAATAAGCAGAGAAGGAGGGAAGCTCTGCTGCATCACTGTCACTTGATCTTGTGGACTCTGAGTGGTGTGCCGAATATATCACAAAGTGATCTGTGATCAAACATTTTCAGGATGAGCTGAAAATATCTTTCAGGAGATCTTGTTTAGGATCTCCTTCAGTTCTGTGGAAAACAAAATATTAGAAAACACATGATTAGCAAAAGAACTTTTTTTTACCTTTTCCTAGATACTCAACGCATTCTTTTTCCGTTTCCAGGAAGGACACTTAAAAGCTTTTTCAAGACTTACCAAATGATCATTAATTACAAATATGTTACTTTTCCACTTGAAAGCGCATTGCACTAAATATTCTGCTATTTATACCCAATAGACTAAGAAAGATTTGTTTAACACAGAGCTGAGTTTCATTTCAAAAGTCCTTTGCTAACACAACAATTTTTTTTTTTCTTATGAGATGCTTTAAAAGTGTGTTTGGTTTGGTTTGGTTTGTTAGTTTTTTGTTTTGTTTTGTTTTGTTTTCTTTGTCAACATTTGGAGATTCTCATTCAGCTCCGTGAATTTAGAAGAATGTCCATTATATAAAGTAAAGGAAAACAAGCCCTTTTTGTCAAAGGCGCCGATCAAGTTGGACTCCCCTTCTGCCTGAAAATACAGGATTTCACTTTACAGTTCAAAGGAATGTATTAATGCATAGCCCATGACAACCATCTCCCTATTGTACTCTAATTACAAAATAGAGAGAAAGATCAAATGGTGAAGAGGCAGATAGGTATAGCAAAGAGGCTGGCCATGATTTGTCACTTTATGAAACAAGAAACCACTGCTTTCAAGGGACTCTATGTTGGAGCTGGGGAGTGGTGGATGGAAAAGTGATGAGATTACATGAAAAAATTCAAACTATCATTTTCTTTGATACTCAGGAGACTCATACATCTTGAGGTGATGAATTATAGTGAGAAGATATGTGAGAATAACACTTTATTTGTTTAGTAAAGTGGGAGAAGGCCTTTAAGATAGGAGAGTTGGGACAGGCCCACCAGCAGGGCACCTCTATCCCACACATGCCTTCTCAGCGTGGGGAGTGCATACGAATGGAAGCTGAGCATCTGGACATCAGTTCCTTGTAAGCATTTCTTGCCCATTTTCATCTTCAGAAGAATCCTAACCCTGTCTGAATACTGATGTAGAAGACGCAAAGTAGAGTAGGATACCACCTTCAAGGCATGCATTTGTCAATTCATTCAGCGAGAACTCATTTAGGACCTTACTGATTCGAGAGACCAGGGAAGGCACTGACCTGTGGGAAGAAAACCTACAGAAATGCTGTGGGTTTTGACTCTGCCCTCAGGGATCATCCAATCCAGTTATGGGAGGAAGAGAGGCAGAAGTGGAGGGATATGTGAGCTCAGGGATGGGGAAGATGGTTTCCCTGTAGACCTCTACGAAGGAGATTATGTGGAATTTGGTCATGAAAAGATAGAGCAAAAAGGTTCCATGATCGGGATATTATATTAAGAAATTCAGGGGGCTGACCAAACAAACAAAAATAGATTGAAGATGTCAAGTAGACCGATAGGCGATGGGCTGGACCAGGACATTGAAGGATTGGATATTTATTCTAAAGACATTAGTATTTCAAAAAATTGTGATGCTGTTGTAGAAGGAATGTGTATCCATTGTAGAAAACCTGAAAATTATTTTTAGCACCTAGAGGTCTTCTGCATTACTAATGTTTTTTGTATATTCTTCTAATATACTAGGTGCTCAGTAAATAGTTCCTGCATCAATTCATTTTACACTGAGAACTTTTTTACATGCCGTTTCATAAGTTTTTTCACTTAAATTTACATTATAAAATATTGTCATGTCGATAAATGTATTTGGTCACCATCCTTTTAGTGGTAGCATGGTATTTCATTATATGGATGTGTGCTAATTTCTCTTGTCAGAATTGTTACCCAGTTTTAGCTATCATTAACATTAATGCAATAATAAATTACTGTAATTACTAAAATTTAATTGATTTAAAATTATGCATGAGTTATTTCATAGGATTTCTAAAAGATTATATCAATTTATATAACCCACTGCTTATCAAATGCATTTATGTAGCCCTAAACACAATTGTTTTTATTTTTTTTTAACTTTACCAATAAGAAAAGTGAAAAAATAGATTTCACTGTAAGTTATTTTTCTTTGCTTTCTAGGAAGGTTGAATAATTTTACATGTATATTGTTGAGCCATTTGTTGAGTTTCTTTTTTGAGAATGTCTATTCTTTGTAGACAAAAGTTTTCTGCAAGGGAGGGAGGTAACAGTAAGAACTACTCCAAAAAAGAAGTAATTAGCAGAGGGATTTAGAATGAATTGGAGGGAGAACAATCAGGCCAAGGTATCAGTGGGCTTTGGTGCAGAAATGGCACAGAACCCTTTCTGCAGAGCATTATGGGCTGAGATCATGATTGGCGCAGAGAGTGAGGAGGTGAGCAATGAAGGCCACATCATTCTCCTTTGTCCTAAATGTGACCAGGAAAGGAAGGCAGCGAGACATTGTGTTAGGGTGGGGGACACCTGTGCGTGTTTGTAGGCTTAGGATCTGAGCTCCGTCAAGAAGGAGATTAAGGGAAAGGGACTTGTGGTGGAGGCAGACCTCAGAGGAGGCCAGAGAGGACAGAACTGGAGGCATGAGAAGAAGGCTGAATTCTCTGCGAGACAGAGGGTGGAAATCCAGAGAACTACAAATGGCTCATCAGTTAAATAAATAAAAGATTTGGATGTGTTAATATAGAACAAGGCAGCATGGGAAAAGTCCCATAAATAGCATGCTTACTGCTGCAGTGGCCAGGAGGGCAGAGCTTCCTCCTCTCAGGGCTCATGGGTGATGGATTTATGATAGTTGTTTATGGCCCCAGGACCTTGATAGGTGAGTTCCTGGAGAGCATGGGGCATTCTTGTACTGAGAAAGAATGTCAGTAAAGGACCTGAGACAGTAAAGCAAGACATGGAAGGTTTGAAGAATGGGAACAGGAAGCTTCAAAGTTGGAGTGGGCATAGGGGGCAGAGGGAGGAAATGCAGGGCAGGTGCACCATCCAGGTGCTTTGGAGCTTCCAGGAGCCTTGCATGACAACCAGACCTACTCTCAGAATTCTCCAATGTGGCCACATCTGCTGGCTTTCAAGACCCTCTCTGACCCTATGATTATTATTCTTACTTCCCAGGTGAGGAAGCTGAGATCCAGACGTCTGCACAATCCCTGAGGGTAAAGGAAAGAACCAGAACCAGATCATGGCTCTTCTGGCTCCTGACACAAGGAGGGCTTTTTTCTCTTTTTTTGGATTTTTTTTTTTTTCTTTTTAAGCTCACCTTAATGTCTTTTATTTGACTCCGAGACAGTGAGAATCCTCTGAAGATTTGAGATTGGCGTGATCAGAGCTCACAGATGATATTATAAAACCAAATATATTAGTCACTTTCAGTCCTTTGAAAGTTCTCAAAGAACAGAGTAGAACTTCGCCATGACTGGCATATTTTTATCTAGTTCAAAGGTTCATCAAAGTCCTTTATAGATTAATGAGGTAAAGTTTGCTTGTGAATGCGTAGGTAAACGGAACAACCTAATTATGTCCTTGGCACATCAAATACGGCAGCTCACTTTGCCTAAATCTAATTTAGATATTTATACACTTTCTAAAAATAGAAAATTGAGAATTATCCATTATCCAGAACTAGTCATTCAATTAACAAGGAGATAAATACTAAAGAGCCTGATCCCAATCATGGGAAAATGAGAGCACTGTGAGATCAAGGACATAAAAGCCATCTCTGTCATTGTACACCTTGGCAGGCGAGGTCTTCACTCCCCTGGCTTAACTGGCATTTTGTCCACCGTACTCGGTGCTGGGCCTGCTACACTCTTTGTCTTTTCCCGTTTGCTGGGCAGGTGGGGGGTGGGCACCGTCATCTCTTTGCAGATCATAAACCGAGGCTGTCAACAGATCATAATTTGTCCAAAGAGGCAAGGGTCTGATTCACACCTGGACCTGTCACAATGCTACTTGCGTATCCATTCCACTGGAATACACTATCCCGGTTCCCTAAAAAGGGTTCCAGGGTTCCCTTTAGTGTGGTCGGTCATTGGTTTTCATTATTCGAGGACAGGTCACAAGCAGGGGCTATTCCTAGCCATTCAACTTTATTAACTAACAGCCAAATGAGTTTTTACCCTCGGAATATAAACATACGGCATCTGCAGAGCTCAGAATAAGACACTGAAGACAGACGGGAGGATTCGTACCCTACTTTTTCTTCTTTTTCTTTTCTGCAAATGACAAAAGAGGGTTTAGTTATAGCAATGACATTGGGTGGATTCTTTTATGCATTCCTCTCTTCTTGGGTTTACTAGACTTGCCATGCGATTGGGTAGAGCTGGAATGGACAGATGAGGGAATGGAAATGTAATCAGTGGCTATGTAAATGTGGTGCTTACATGAAGTGCATGTTAACACACCCTCTGATTTCTCCCCAGGGCTCCCTTCATGCTCTGAGCCAGAGTCCTACCACCTCGAGTCTTGCGCTGATTGATCTAAAGATAAGCACTTCTAGTCGGGGCATGGTAAGTAACAACAGGATTTCCTTAACTAACTTGCTGAAGCTAAAGGCTTTCATAAGGTTAACTCAACTCTTGGGGAATTAGAAACAATAGGAAAAAGAGAAAAGTAAAAGAGAGAGAAGTAACCAAAAGCAGATTTTTGAGCCAGACAAAATTGGATTCAAATGCCAGTCTTGCCATACACTGGTTGCATGATTTGAGGTCCATTATTTAACTGATCGGAGGCTCAGTCTTTTCATCTGCAAAATGGGGAATACAGGACTGGCTTTCCAGAGACATGGTGAGATTTCTAGGGGGTAATTTATAAAAAGCACTAAGCTCATTGCCTAACATGTGGTAAAGGCAAACCTAAAGAGTGACCGTAAAGAAAATGTAGGAATATTTTTACTCATATAAGTCATAAAGGTCCAGTTACAGATTATGTAGGTAATGGTACAAAATACATTTTACTGTGGTTTATTTGAAAAACTAACTCTTGTATTCCAGATTGATTTGAAAGTACAGTATTTTATAATAGTTTAGCTCCTTTAAAATATTGGGGTGCCTGGGTGGCTCAGTCATTAAGTGTCTGCCTTTGGCTCAGGTCATGACCCCGGCGTCCTGGGATTGGGCCCTGTATCAGGCTCCCTGTTCAGCGGGGGAAGATTGTTCTCACTCTGCCACTCCCCCTGCTTGTGTTCCCTCTCTCACTGTCTTCCTCTCTGTCAACTAAATAAATAAAATCTTTTAAAAAATAAAATATTACCACTCTCAACAGCAAACATTTCTTAACCTAACAAAATCTTCAGTTTCAGTAAACACTTCCCATTATACGTTAAATTTCACCTCCTACTGAAAAAGCAATGATAGTAGGAGACTTTTATCACCTATAATATCAGAAGATCAAAAAACATTCTGGAAAGGCTCAAAGACCTAAATTTCCACTTCTTGTTTCTCAAGTTGGAGCCACACTGACAGGATCAATAGAAAATAGATCTTAAAATCAATTAATATAGTAGAAAGCCTGGACTCGAGGTGCAACCCTAAATTAAGGTAGATTACCAGTTATAAAACATGGAAAGGGATAACAGATCTCTCAAAATTACCTGTCGTATTTTTAAATTTCTTGCTTTGAGTTGAAATACCATTACTCATATCCTTTTCATAGAGAAGTTTTTGTTTTTTTTTTTAATCCTAAGTCTTTAGTGAAAGGATAGTTTGTTTTAAAAAGTACATATTTCTGAAGTATTTGCTTCTTTTTTTTAATACATTTTTAAACAATTTTTTAAACAATTTTATTTCTTTATTTGAGACAGAGAGATACAGAGAGAGAAAGAGCATGAGTGGGGGAGAGACGGGGAGAGGGAGAAGCAGAGTCCCTTCTGAGCCAGGAGCCCAGTGTGGGGCTCGATGATGTGGGGCTCAATCCTAGGACCCTGGGGTCTCAACCTGAGCCAAAGGCAGACACTTAACCAGTGAGCCACCCAGTCGCCCCTAACTATTTGCTTCTTATCCTTTAGAAAAGAGTTTGATCAAGGCTCAAACATAGAAAAAAAAGGTAACAATATTATCACTGCATATACAGTACATATATAGAGCTCTGAAGGTTGCAGCAAATTACATCAGGGTTAACCTGGACCTTTCAAAACCTGCTTTAGTGTCAGCAATATATATATATAGCAAATATGTAAAATATATAGTATATAAATAATATTATATATAATACATATCTTAAACATTTTATATAAATATAAATATAAAATATATATACATGTACTATGTACAGGATAGAAAGAAGACAGTTGTGGTGACAGAGTCAGATATATTTTTAATTATTTTTTAAACCCTTTAAAATCATACCAGACTTTGAGGTAAATGTGCTCCGTGGAGCCCCACTCTATAAATTTAACAAATGACTCATTTATTCTTCTAACAAGTTAAATAGGAAAAAAATTCAAAACGCTGTATTAATGTGTTGCTTTTCTGCAAAGACAGTGAATTTATGTATAGATGTGTTCAAGGCAGTTCAAAAGTAACACTGAGAAAAGCCTATAAATTTATTCTGCAGATATTTATATAAACTGACTCTTTTTCTTTTAAGAGGAAGTATAAGACTTGGAACCTGTAGTGAATGGATAAGGCATGTGATCTCTTCAATTAAAGATCATGACTCTTCCTGCATATGGAAAGCAACTCACAACCTTGACCCCAAACTTGAGTCCACTAATGTTCTTACAGGCAAGTGGGATGCCCGCCCTGGAAACGTCCAGGTTTGAGGAAGTCTTAGGCATGGAACTGGCGTTCTGCTGCCAGTTGAACGGCCCCAGGAAAATAAGAGCCATCCCAGGTCTCAGTGTCTTCATACGTAAAAATGAATACAATAATTCCTAACTTTGAAAGGTTATTATGGAAACTCAATGCCAGGCAATACATAAATGGGCATTGTCACCTGTAGAGCACTTTAATAATGCATTTTTAAGAATATTTACAGCTCAGGGCCCCTGAGTGGCTCAGTCGGTTAAGCATCTGCCTTCGGCTCAGGTCATGATCCCAGAGTCCTGGGATCAAGCCCAGCATCAGGCTCTCTGCTTTGTGGAGAATCTGTTTCTCTCTCTGCCACTCCCCTTGTTTGTGCGCTCGCTCTCTCTCTGACTCTCTCTCTCTCTCTCTCTCTCAAATAAATAAAAATCCTAAAAAAAAAATGAAAGAAAGAAGAGTATTTATAGCTGAGCCCCAATAGGCACCATTTACTAGTAACTATTGGTGAGAAGGAAACATGAAGAATACGATCCCGATATAAATCTCCAGTTTTATCTCAGATTGCATAATGCTGACTATCACTGCATGTAGCAGACACCTGTGGCTTCAGAGATACCAGTCTGGTCTCCAATTTCTCAAGTAACTTCTTAAATATTGTTTTGTTTGGTTAACTCAGTAATCTCTCCTTGTGAGTTCCAAACCTATCACAGTAGTGAATCTTTGGTTTATGCCTCCTTGTTTTAAGAGTTTAATGTCATTTTCTTATATGTAAAAATCAAAGCAACAAATCTTAAGAAGAAGATGTATAATGTAAAATCCTATGAGTGACTAACTCTCCTACTTGAGATTATGTCAGAAAGTTGAGGGACTAAGGACTACGATGAAATGAGAGGTACCCAAATTTATCATCCTACAAAGGGAGCCACTAAAGATTCTCTTACTAATTTTAATGATTAAAGAGTTAGTTCCATTTTTTAAAAACTAAGGTTAGAACAGGAGAAAGAATATAGAGATTGTAAATAACCAGAAATAAATATGTAAAGAAAAAAATCTGGAAGGAAATAGACCACCATGTTAATGTTGTAAGTAGGACTGTTAATGAGTAGTTGAATTTTTTTGTCACTTGGCTTTTATATACTTCTTGAGTTTCCTATAATAGGTATAGTTCACTTTCATAAACAGAGGAAAAATCTACAAATACTTAGTCTGTGAGGGGCAGCCCAGGTAGATGTTCTGTTGTGCAGACTGTGCACTGCACAAATCTAGGAAACACCCTTTGCATCAGAGTTTCTGTGCAGGGCCCATTCAAGCTGTGAAGAACACACCAGGAAGCCCAGCTCAGAGTCAGTGCAGGAAGGTAGCTTAGCACATGGTTAAACGTGTTAGAAAATATAAACTTTGAACTGCTGTAGTAAGTGATCTCCGGATATCTTGATGTCACTTATCCTTGAGAAATCATATTTGCTAGCTCCTATCTGGCTTAAGGCCGGTGTGGATAAGGTGCCTGTTATTGATCAAGTTCCTGCAAAGACTTGTCCTGCAAAATTAATTTATGTTCTTTCTTTACTCTCCATGAGAACTCTATGACGTAGACATCACCCTTATCTTACAAGTGTGGATTGGGTGAAGTGACGTTAGGGGACCCCCTGAAGAGGAAAGAGTTACGAAGGAACCCCAGCAGCGGTAGCAGATCTGGTCGGCGAGCCCTCGTGTCTCTCTGCTCAGCCACATGGGAACACTTCGTTCTCTGCCTCCTCTGAGGGAGTGTGTTCTCTATTCAGTCAGCCTCTAGATGTTATCCCTTGATCACTTCAGGCCCTCTACCTTATATCACACATCCTTCATCAATATTTCCTGCAGAAGAGAGTTGCTTTATATCAAGTCCTTACAAAATTGATCAGATCACAGGTCGCTGTCTGTGACTGAACAAAATGGTCCTTCTAGCAAATGCCCTAATGTAGTCCAAATAATTATTTTTTTCCTTCTCCTGTGTACAGTTCACCTTCCCTTGAGTTAGCAATGGCTCATCAAGCCTACAGCGTCTCTTCTAACAGAGGCAGCCTGATGCCAATGCTGCAAGTCCAACCACAACGTCCATACAATTTAGATTACAAGACCTGCTGGATGACACGCAGGTTCCCTAGGTCTCAAGGTGTGTGTGACTTTTCTTGTGCCCAACTCCAGGGAAATCACCCATTTCTGGATCACGTCTACTCCTCAGAAATGCTGTTTAGATACTTAATTAGGTCCACCCCCCCCCCTTCCGGTTAACTTGACAGCCTGCTGCCCGAGTTAATAATTAACAAGGTGTCACAATACCTCCAACAGTCGCTCAATTCTTTGCTCACCTGCTTCCCTGTCTCTTCCTGCTGCTTCTGAATTGCTTAAACTCCCCTGGGATACAAGCTCCCTATAATAAATCATGGCACAAAGGCACAGACTTTTGTGGCTCTAACTGAAATTCACAATTGGGCAAGCCCAGGAGGCAATCACCTGGCCAGTGCCCTAACCCATATGCATCCTCAGTGCTGCTGGAGCACAGGTGAGCATGAAGTTTTAATGAGGCCTTAGCTGCAAATGCATTGTGCAATTACTGTTAAGATGGGCGAACATTTGGCCCGGAAAGAATTGCATTTTAAGCAATAGGGTTTCCCTATTAGCTGTTCCCAGCTATTAATTCAACCAGTTTGTTTATATGTTTTGACAATTGTTCATCTGAAAGAGACCTGGGGATTTTATTTGACCACAGTTTCATTATAAGCTAACAGTATGATATGGCTGCTAATAAAAGTTAATGCAAGTTTAGGCTACGTTAAGTGAAAAGTCCAAATAAAGAAAGGCAGTATCGCCACTATACTTTGCTCTTATAGGTATATGGATCTTATTTTTTTTTAAATGAAATTTGGCAAGTGAAATTGTGCATGCAAAGACTCTGGCATAGAACATTCGAACACATAACTGTCCTTAAAAGTCCAGGATGCATGTGGATACATAAAGAACAAGCATTTATTTATTCCTTCATTTCTTCCTTTGTTGGAGCAAATATCTGTTGAGGCATATTCTGTGGTGGGCTTTCTTCTAAGCACAAGGGTAGGAAAGACCCACTCTCTGTGTCTAAGAATTTTGGTTCTTCTGGAAGGTATAAAGGCACTTTGGAGATGGTGAGATAAGGACTGGCTTTGGGGTAAATAGAGTCACGATGAATGAAGCTCATTGAAGTAGCATCTACTACCATCTTGCAAGGCTCAGAGAGGTTGACCCAAGGCAGGAACGTGTAAGGGGGAGCTTAACTGTTGAGTGTGAAGGACAGAAGTGTGAACAAAGGAATGTGGAAGGAAGAGCATGGAAGAGTGACCAGGCAGAGAGAACAGGATTCAATAGAACCACAGTAATTGGGCTGTGAAAGCAAAACCAAAGCCAGAGACGTTCAATCAGAGAAGCAATTCAATAAAGGAATATATAGCTAAAACAAATGTTTAAAATACGTTGAGTGCAATCAAGAAGATGCATGTACTAAGCTCTATAAGAACATAGATGGCTGGAAAAAGTCACAAAGAAGATAATGTTAGAATAACAGTTTGAAAGGTGACAGGTTGACCATGGGAGAAAGGCAAGATGCCCTTCATGTCAGCACTCCATGTTATCACAAGGAGTGATGTGTGGTTGGTGGAGTCAGTGAGACAAGAGGCAGGAGCTGAGGTGGAACACCAAGTCTGCTTGTGTCCTGATGTAAAAGGCTGACAAGACATGGTAAACAAATCTCAAGTTCACCCAGAGGAAATTTGAGACCAACAAAGGATTCTAAGGTTACCTGTAGTGTTTCAGTTTTTGATCACTGCCTAACAAAGCTCTTCACAATTTCATGGCTAAATATAACAGCTGTTTAGAATATGTAGTGATTCTGGGCATCTGTCGGCTAGTCTCCATGTGGGGTCAGCAGGCATCCCCCAGGTAGATACATTCAGCTGGGAGCTCAGCCAGGCCTGAAATCCAAGACTCCTTGCCCATGTCTAGGGTCCTGGTGCTGACTGCTGATAGCAGCATCTCCTTCCCTAGGATGTGGACATTCTTCTGCCAATGGCCAATTCTAGACCATCCTCCCGACTGCATGGTGACTGAATTCAAGAGGAGAGACTTCTGGAGGACAAGTCCTGATATACCAGCACTCATCAAGTCTCCAATTGCTGATACATGATCAATCAAAGCAAGCCACATGGCCAACCCCTGACTCAGGTTAGGTCGTGACCCCTCGAAGGCATGAATACTAGAGGCATGAATACTTGAGCATACTCTTGGGGAACCATCAACATGGCAATCTACTCCAAATATGAGAAAGACATCTTTCCACAGTATGGAGAATGGTGTAGAAGGTTGAAAAAGGATATAATTAAAATGCTGTTATTGTATTCCAGGCAAAAGATAAGGAGGGACTATATTCAATGATAAAGAATAAAACTAAGACAAAACCATTGCCAGAGTAGAATAAATAAAACCTGGTGATGTATTTGACATGAGGGGTTAGGGAGAGGGAGAGAAAAGTGAGACTTAGTAGCTTAGTTGTAGACATCTAGTAGAGAGTTATACATATTAGTCTGAGGGCATTTAAAAAATATGGATAGTTTTTGGGAATGACTACTAAAGCCACGTTAATATATTAGATGGTGGAAAAGAGAAGAAAAGAGAAGTCTCCATATAGAGAGGTTAAGGAGAATGGTTAGAAACAAAGGCCAAAGAGAGAACTTACTGGGGAACTCAGGATAAAAATCAAAGATGAGTAAGGTCAATTTTGTCGTATTTGAGGTCAGGTAAAATAAAGATATAAATTTGTCATTGTGATTGGTAATAAGGAGGCCAGGGATATCCTTTGGGGTTGACAGTTGAGAACTCAGGAATTGAAAAAGAGTGGACTGGAGTGAATGGATGTAAGGAAGTGGAGAGCCCTATGTAGCTTTGACTTTTTCTGTGATCCCTTATCATGCAGTTTTCCAACAAAGGTACTCTCTAAGAGGAAGTCTGATTCCTGCTGTAAGGGCATTCCTACTGCATAGTGAATACTATCCCATTGCATAGTGAATACTTTCTGTTCAAAGTCTGGTGATCATGTGGCTGAGATTTTTCCAGGACTGTTTTAAATTTCATCCAATATTATTATCTTCAATAAATGTGATTCATTTTAGGTATGAAAACATAATTAATGTTCTACCCTTTTACAACATGCCATAAATAAATTCAGAACCTTGAAAAAATAGCTGATCAGATCTTGTGTTTAGTTTTTATTGTTTCAAAAACATGGTTATTGAATTGATAGTAACAATGGCTGGAAAAGGTGGAGAAAACAGATTGGGAGCCTAAACTATTACTTTATGTCCATGCTGATTTTTGCAAAAAGAAGAAAGATATGGATACAGTGTTTCTACAGCTAAAAACAGGGGCCTACCTAGTGCCCAAGGGCCTGCCCACCTAAGAGCAACAAGGAATTAATCCTGTTTCAAACGCTTAGATGCAATCCTCACAATTCTGATGTTGACATTATTGGACTTGTTTCACACATAAAGACACAGAATCTCAGAAAAAAATCTCAAAGACCATTCTCATTCTCCACAATTTCTAGAATAACAGTGCAGTCATACCTCTGGGGTGAAAAGGTAATGTCAAATGTTGACTCCAGAAATTATATTTAGAGTCTAAGTTTGGACAAAGTAGTTACCTCCCCTGTGCTCCACTGTTTGCATCCGGGGCGTAATAACATATGTAATCCACCTGCTAGGCTCATTCTGAGATTTAAATGAGTTCATACACATAAAGTTCCTGGAACAATATTTGATATAACAAGTACTTGTTAAAATCTAGCTCTTTTACCTATTTTCAGACAAAGATTAAGGGGATATTTGAAAAGGGACTTCTTATAGTAGAAGTTTAAATAAGAGTCTATAGAATAACAGATCTAATTATCATTTTATCATTTCTTTGATATTTTGTTTATTATTTACTGCCAGCCACACAGGAAGATGTAGATCCCCAAAGTCTTAACTCCACATGGCCCTTGAGGTCTCTATACCCAAGGAGGATAGATTCCTGAAGCTTTAGCATAACTCAGGTCTGTGAAAAGGACATTGGTTACCTGATCACCAAAGGGCAAGTCAGGTTGAAGGGTTTTGTTGAAATTTCTGTTTGGAGCCTCCAAGTTTTCGTTCATTTCACCCTCTGAGCAATTCAGAGCAGTTTTTCAGTGTGTGTGTGTTTTTTTTTTTTTTCTATTCAACAAAACACTATATTCAGAATAAACCAATCCTTACCAATTTTTATGACTGATATTTGATACAGTTCAATACAATAAGTTTTTCTTTCCTAAAATGTACTAGTGTGTCATGTGTTGGGATTATATTTTCTCCCCAGGTCTAGTTTTTAATTTATTTTATTTAGCACTTGATAGTTATAAGATATAACTTATGTGTTCAGCAAAACTGAAAAAGAAAAAAAATGATCAAACTGGGGCACCTGAGTAGTGCCAGTTAAGTGTCTGAGTCTCGGTTTCTGCTCAGGTCCTGATCTGAGGACGGGGAGATCAAGCCCTGCATCAGGCTCTACATTCAGCATGGAGTCTGCTCAGGATTCTGTCTCCCTCTGGCCCTCCTGCTGCTGTACACTCTCTCTCAAATAAATGAATAAATCTTAAAAAAAAAATGACCTAACCACTGGAAAATAATACCCTTAAAGTTTGATAGAGTCGTCCAGTCTTCCTTTTCTTGCCATCCACACTTAGGAATTTATACCGTCACAGGTATGTAATTATATATAAAAATGTAATTTCATAATGGGATCTCCTACCATCTTTCCATGATCACAAATGGGGTCTGCTTTATTCTTTTTTGCTGTATATTCTGACTTAGAAAACATGTCCCTTATTGATATACCATGGAGGATTATAGAAAGTACTAACTTATTTCTTTGAACTTAGTTACCAAAAATAAATAAAAGAAAAGGAGACACATAAAGAGACTGAAAAATATTAGCTCTTGTGTCATGTTCAGGTTTGCTCCTAGCATTATACGTGTGAGTGTGTCTGTTGCTTGATGTGCAAAATTACACTGGAGTTAGAAGTGGGATTCTCATTCAACCAGACAGTTTACTTAAGCCCTCAGTTCTCACCAAGTCTTCAGCTCTGTATACTCTTTATACTTAGGTGGTTCCTTCTCATAGTTTAATCAGTTAGCATTTAGGAAGCTTCATTGCAGTTTATAATCAGTGTCTCCATGAATCCCTCACCAAAATTCTAAATGTATCTCCAGCCATAATTTTTGGCTCTAAATCAAAACCACTGAAAGTTGCCCAGCTTAGGTACCACCTCCAAAACCCACAATTCACTGGCCAGATCAGTCTGGGATGTTGTTCATCAGTTACAAACAGCTGTAACCCAATAGGTCATTGGGATCTTTATGATGAAAAGGGCTGCATGTGTAAAAGAACTTATTTTTAGCTCTGTCAAAGAAAAATGTATACACACACATAAATATTTCTATACATGCTATATGTGTCCACACATAGTATATACATTACATGTATACATTACATATACATATTATATGTATACATATATTATAATACTATATATACACATATATACACACTCACATATACATATATACACACAAAATGAAACCCTAAACTTCTAGCAATCTTCCCCATTCTTTTCATAATTATTTGTTGGGAGCTTTAACTAAAATTTATCAAAGGGACGTAGCCTAGAACAACAATTTCTTTTTTTGAGACTCAACTAATAATAGCTCATGCTTACTGCAGCAGCTTCTCCCAGAAGGATCCCCAAGCACTCAGCAGAATACATACATAGAATTAGCATCACTCACCCAGCGGAGGGAGGCATGTGGAATCCAATAGCCATTCTTCACCTGCCATGTTACAAAGCCCAGCGCAGTAGGATTTAAGAGCATGATCAAAGAGTAACTTTTCTAACTCAATCTCCAGGGGAATATAGGGTGACAATATAATTACCCCGGTTAGGATTTAGCCAGCCACAGAATTAACACTACCTCTACTCTTTTAGGAACAAAGAGACAGGAGAGGACCCGAAGGTCTTTAATGGCCAAAAGAGGTCAAGCCCTCAGTTTTATATCTCACCCCAGAGACACATGAGATATTTCCCCCCTGACCAGAATGCCATCCAAGGCTGTCCCTTCTATTTTTTAACTAGACTGAAGAAAATAGTCATTATTTTAATAGTGTATTGCACTTATGTTGCCAAGGCTACCCTGAGACCCCAAGGCCCACAGCCTAGGCAGGTAATCACAGTGGAAAAGACAGCTTGGTCCCTTCTGCCGCGGTCATGGAAAGAGAAATGCCTTTTGTCTGCAGGAGAGCCATCATGTTTCAAGGAAGAAGACACAAGGGATAAAGAGATCCCCTTAAAAGTGAAGATTTTATTTATCTGGCTGTACTGACATAAATTTAAAACTCTTGACATTAAAAACCTCAGCATATTTTGAGGTGGAATGGTCCCCAAAATTTTGTGTATTCTCAATGGCAGCAGAAACTATAGGCCAGGGCAAGAACTTCTCTCTCCTCGTCACATGCTTGTCATTTATGTTGATCTCCATCTCAGGATCCGTCAAGGCCAGAGAAGCTGTAGATTTAGCCCCATGTTTCTCTGGGTTTTGTAGCTCTGTGTACACACAGAAAATCATACAGCTTTCCCAGAACTCTTTTGTAGGCTGTTTTATGAAAGTTGATCAAAAGTTCTAAAGTGTTCATACACTCTTAATTAGCAGCAGCTTGGGTCCTTCCACCAAGATGCAGGAGGCACCCATGCCCTCAAGAAAAGTGGGCTAGATCTGGGCACTTTCTTCCTTTATACTAAGAAGGTTTGAAGAATAATTTTACAATTAGGTAACATTAAGAATGATGAAAGCTAGAGAGCGGAAAGCAGCCAGAATTAATTACTTACTTGAGGGTCTGCTCAGGCCGCTTTGGCAGTATTCATGCTGATTTTATTATGGCAAATTAACCCTCGGCATTCCACACCAGGGCGTAGTAGAGGCTCTGACTTTGGAGCTTCTGTTCTTCCCCATCACCTCTTCCTCCTGTCCCGCTTTGCTTCTGAGCAGCTGCATTTCCTTGACATTTTCTCTTTCCTGATTGTTTCATCCATCTGACTACTACGTGGACATGCTAGTTCTTGAAATACAACTGCCTTTGGAGAACATTATGGTTGTCCCTTCCAGCTGTCTCTCTCTTCAACATCCTGAAGGCAGTTCACATAGATCTGCTCCAGACTGGGTGGGTAATTGTCTGCACAAACGAATGCCTGGTGTCCAAAAGTCAGTAATGACTTCTACTTCTTCACCTAACACTTCTTTAAGAAACGTGTATTAAATATTTTACTAGGCACAGGGAGATCTTCGAGGGTTATGAGAAACATAAAGATGTTTAAGACATGGCTCCTACATCAAAATCTTATCTATAAAGAAAGAGATTAATTCAAGGAGAACACATTTATACAGTGTTTTAGAAAACAATGTCATGGGGTTATGGACATTGGGGAGAGTATGTGCTATGGTGAGTGCTGTGAAGTGTGTAAACCTGGCGATTCACAGACCTGTACCCCTGGGGATAAAAATATACGTTTATAAAAAATTAAAAATTAAAAAAAAAGTCATACTTTTATAAAGGCATAAAAATGCTGCTCTAAGTATAAAGGATTATTTATTCAAGGTAAAAAGTAATTATTTAGAGAAACAGGAAAATAATGACTTTAGTGCTCATGTTTTATATAAAGGTCACCTTGAACTATTCCAAGAACACCAAAACCATTCTAACAACATCAGGGCACTAAAGGAATTTCTAGCATTCCCTTGTGTTGGGTCAGAAACAACATTATTCACCCTTGAATATGAAGAAACTGAGATATATGCCATTTACTTTGAAAAGAAATTTGAAACTGCTTAATTACAAGCATAATAAAGCCAAAGACACTTAATAGAAAATGAGAAAAACATGTAGGAAAGTGAACACACATATCAAAAATCTAGAGTAACATCATTTCCCTCACTAAGCATTATATTCAACACTGAAATTCCTCTGTCCAATTCAAAATTGGGTATATTATGAGAATATAATTCCCAGCTCATAATGAAAAGCTCATACTACTTATAGCAAGAGGAAAATATTCCTTAGCAAGAAACTACATTTGAAGAATACAAGGAATATCATTTCAACAAGAACTTCATTCATGTAATTGCTCTTACATTGACTCTTAATAAACATTGAGAGTAGGAGACAAACAACTCAATAAAAATGGGGAGAACATATGAAGACACATTTCATGAAAGAATATACACAAATAATAAGCACGTGAAGGGACATATGCCCTGGAGCATTAGTCATCAAGGAAATATAAATCAAAACCACAATAAAATATTGATACACACACCCATTCAAATGGTTAAAATCAAGAAGATTGGAATTCCAAGGGTTGGCAAAGATTCAGAGCAACTTGAACTTACATATTGCTAGTGGCCATGTAAATTGTTAGAATAACTTTGGAAAACAGTTGGATCGTTTTCTATTAATTTAAATACTCTTACTAAATGGTAGAGTAATGCCATGCTTGGTTATTTACCCAAAAAGAACAAAAACACCCATCTACACAAAGACCTGTACACAAATGTTCTTAACGGCTTTGTAACACAACCCCAAACTGAATACAACCCTAATATCCATCAACAGTTGAATGGATAAATAAACGGTTACATATCTATACTATAAAAGGTTACTTACAAACACTCAACAAAAAGGTGTCCTTACTCTTTTTTTTTCTTTTTTTTTTCTTTTCTTTTATTTATTTATTTGACAGAGAGAGATCACAAGTAGGCAGAGAGGCAGGCAGAGAGAGAGAGAGAGAGAAGCAGGCTCCCTGCTGAGCAGAGAGCCCGATGTGGGACTCGATCCCAGGACCCTGAGATCATGACCTGAGCCGAAGGCAGCGGCTTAACCCACTGAGCCACCCAGGTGCCCCAAAGGTGTCCTTACTCTTGTGGAGTTTATATTCTCATGAAAGAGACAAATAAGTAAGCCAATAAATATATGCATATGAAGAGTAGCAAACAGTGTTAGAAAGAAAAACATGAAGACCATAGGGTGGAAAGGAAAGAGATATGGACAGGTGACAGCTGCTATTGTTGAGCATTTTAGGGTGGTTGGTAGAAGAAAACTTCCCAAGAAAGTGCTATCTGAGCAGAGAGGTGAAGGAAAGAAATGAGTCTGTGAAAATATCTGGGTGTCACTGGGCAGAGGAAATAGGATGCTAAGGATCCCAAAGAGGGAAGCAATATGGTGTGTTGGAAGAGCAGGAAGACATCCTGTGGAGTAGTGGTGGGAGCAGAGCAGGGAGATACAGGAAGTCAGAGCAAGGGCGTACCACATCGATAGACACCAAGTTATTTTCTATTTAGTGTATTACAAATCTCATCCTCACAAATTTGGATCCATGGCACTAGAGCTTATGCCAGTCATTTACATTTGGAACACTTTTCTGGCAAAGTATTTTTGGTCTTCCCCCAAGGAGGCAAAGTTCAAAAACAGTTTTAGCACTATGTGTATCATTTGTTATTAGCCATAAGCAACTGGTTAAGCAAAATTAGAAGACAGCATGTATTTTTGAATCTCCAAGAAAACTTTAAACTGGCTACCACATCTGTAGCAAGTTGGAGATTTTACATAAGATGTATCGTTGCTGTGGCAACATTAACACTACTCCCTCTAGCAACGGCAAGAGCAAGGTGTTTTTACCATCTTCTGATGTAAGGAAGAATCCAGGAAGATGTTATCTCAAGTAATTGTCACTTATTCTTGGGAAAACATCCTCAGAGGAATTGCAGCTCCTAAATCAGTCCTTCATTTTCTCTTACTTAAGGAACTTACAACTGTTTCAAATCCCCAACCAAGATCTGTGACTTACTTACTTCCTTTCTTACTTCCCTCCTTCCTTCTTTCCAATATTCATCCCATAAATATTTATTGACCACTTTCTATGTGTTAGATACTACTCTAAGTGCTGGAGATATTGTGGTGAATAAAGCAGACAAAGTCACTGATTCATAGAGCTTACATTCTAATAAGAAAGGCAGATAAAAGGGGCACCTTAGCTCAGTCTGTTAAGATTTTGGCTCAGGTCATGATCTCAGGGTCATGAGATTAAACCCCACACCAGGCTCAGCACTTGGCAGGGAGTCTGCTGGCATAATGTATAAATAGTGTTATGAAAACAATAATATTGTACAGGCAGAAAGAGCGTAGGTCAGTGTGGTATTTATAAGGACTCATCAAGGAAGTCTTTTTGAGGATTGACATTCAAGTAGAGACCAGAAGGAATTAGGGGAGTGATAGAAAGAGGAACAACTGCAAATAGTCTGGTGATAGAAGACACTTGGAATATTCACAGAACTGTAAGGATGCCAAGGGAAAAGAGGAGAGAGAGAGAGTGGTAGGGGATGACATAGCAGGGCCCCAATTGTGGAGAGCATACTTAAAAGGACACTAGGTTTTATTTTAAGCATGATTTTGGGACATTATCAGATGATTGGATTGCTGACCAGAGAATGACAAGACCTTGTATGTATTTTTAGAGTCTCGCTCTGGCTGCAGAGTAGATAATATATAGCAGGAATGTTGTTGGAATTTGTGGAAGCAGGAGAAATTAGGAAGTTACTTCACTATTCCATGTTAGATTTGGACTATGGTGGTTGCTTTCACAATTTATGTAGCATTTAATTTAGCCTTGAAGGACGGTGTGTCAGGACTGTATCTGTCTAAATGTAGAAACCTGATTTCAATGACTTAACTACAGAGAGAATTCGATTTTTCCTTTGAAATACAAAGTCTGGATATATGCAGTTCAGAACAGGTGAAGCTGTTCAAGAAAGTCACCCCAAACCATAGCCTCCTTTGTGCTTTTCTTTTCTTCTATCCTTAATATATAACTCTCTTCCTCCTGGTTGCAAGATGGCTGCTTTACCTCTGGGCATGGCAGCCACATTCCAGGCAGAGAGAAGGGAACAGAAAAGGGGAACAGTGCTTATTATATTAAGAAAGCAGAAGCTTCACAGGTGCTCCTCATAAGCTTTTGCTCCTGCTGTATCAGTCTGAACTGGATGACAAGACCAACCCAGAAGGCAAGAGACTCTGAGGATGGAAATATTTTTAACGAGCCCCATTTCTACACAAACACAGTTGGGGCTCTATTGGTAAGAAAGAAGAGAAAATCAATATTTGGTGAAAAAAAATATGCTGAGCAACCAGCAGTGTTTACCAATGGATGGGTAGGATTCACCCAGGTAATGATGGAACAGAAGGTGAAAAAAGACCATTCAAGAGAAAGGAGTAGCAGAAGACAAGCGAGAAAGGTAAAATAAGACAAAGAAACAAACAAAAAACAAAACCATGGGTAATCAAAAGGAAATATAGGGAAGTCAGAGAAGTCTCTGCCATTCAGTGGCTTTGCCCTAGAGGTAATAATAGTTAGATCAATCTAGAAGGTTAGTTGATGTGAGCCCGTGGGGTGTTAAATGTATTTGGACTCTATGTAGTAGGCAAACTGACACAACAGCAAATTCAGGAAGATTAAAGGAAAATCCAAAGATTTTTTGCACAAAAACAATCCTTCACCCTTGGGGCACCAGCAAAGACACACTCTCATTTGTGTGAAGAGTTTAACCCAGTTCCTGGAACATAGGAGCAGAGACCCTTACTATATGATATACCAAAATGGAGAAGGGCCACAGGTAGGGAGCATGACAAGAGGTTATGAGAGCAGGAAGCAGGCTGGATCAAAGAAGTCTTCACTATCTTACAAGAAATGTGTAAGAGCCACACTGGAAAAGTAGAAGAAAGAATGGAGCTGTTTCTCATGTATTGGAAGGTAGCGGGAAGGAGTCAAAGATGTTGTTTGATCCATACAATAGAGAAATGATATCAATACAACAGAAAATTTTATCAATATATTATTTCACACAGAAGTAAGTGAGAGGTATTTCTCCCACTCCTACACCAAGAATTCTCTGTGTTCTGAGCCTGGGGTCTCTGAATGAATGAGGTCACTCTCAGCTTTCTATTGTAGAGCTGAAAAGAGAGACTGAAAAGACCACAAGACAATCGCCCACTCTGACTGGGGCAGTTTAGATCCATCAGGAAAAGCTTGACATAGAAACAATGAAAGGCCAAAAGAAGGAGATAAGGAGTTGGTTCTTCCCAAGACTAGCAAGATGCTGGTGGTTCCAGGAGAGATAGGACATTGTGTCTTCTTAAAGCTCAAAAGCCGAGGGGTTCTCTTTGGGGTTGACACAAGGTTGGCAAGATGGGAGTTACCAAAATGGGTAGGTGGGATGCAGAGTGCAAAGAGGGGAGGCAGAAGGCAGAGAGGGGTGTGCTGAGGAGCCATGGGGTAAAGGGACCCAAATGACAGACCACAGGGGATTGGTTGGTCTAATCCCCCATGGGAGACCTGGGCTGGCCTGGGGGCAGGTTCCCCGGCCCCATGCAGTGGCAACATCCAGGCAACAGCACATCTGCCTCACCAGATGCTGGGAATGTTCCCGTCACAGGGTTACTTGCTTATTGCCCCCCGCCCCCGTCTGTAATATATTTCGGGTGCTCAGGAAAAACCATTTTGCCTACCACTGTCTGAAGAGTCCAAGAGTCTAACAAAATGGAATGCTGCATTTTAAAGGTTCAGTGATTTCTTAACTCCAGCAAAATTGAGAAATTAACCATTCTAGCTCCTCACCCTGTGAACCCTCCAAACTTTAAAGAGGACAAGTGTGAATGGCCATGCTACTTTAGGGGTTTGCGGGTCAGGTACGCTTCAATCAACTAAAACAGACCCATGTTACAGAGTCCAGATTTAAAATGTCATTTTAAGGTTTTACAGTCAGACCATAAAACAAAACAGATTTATGATATAAATAAAATACAGCTCCTTCTCTTAGAGCTTGGTCACAAAAGCCCTCTCTCTCTCTCTCTCTCTCTCTCTCTTTTTTTAATCCTGGGTACTATATTCCTCTTTGGGGCCATGCCCTTTGTCTGAAAGGAAACGGTGTCAACCACCGACCCTTTGGGAGAAGAGCAATAGCCTGCTTGCTAGCTCCTTTTTTTTCTATTGGGGTCATCTTAATTGGTCCCAAGCTGATTTGGAGAGAGAAAGGCTGGGATTCTCACCTGGAGAACTGACTTCCATTATGATTGAAGAGCTGGGAAATGCTCGGGGGAGGGAAAATGCCTCCCCTCCCTGCGGGGGAAGAGCACTCCTTTCACACACTCACCCAGTGCAAGGACCACGTGCTGGAGCAAGACATTTCTCGTGCAAATCAAAGACTAAAAGCTGCTACCAGCTGCCCCTTCACTTTGCTCGATCCACTTTTGGTGAACTAATTGAATTTCCCTTTTCTATGCTCTATCCTCGTTGCAGGCTGGCAGACAGCAGTGCCATCGGCGGCACAGTTCCACGTATGAATTGGCTGCCAGACCCGCTACAGTCAACTCCTTCTTGAACTCTCTGTGTGCTAGTTCAGAGAGCACTCTTCTACCATCATCCCACCATGGCACTTCCAAATGGCTGGATATAATTGGGTTCAGAGGAGTTCAAAGCCATGCTCCAGCATCCTTGTATCAAAGCTCATTGAACAACAGGGGAACCGTGCACTGAAATGCAGGCATGGGGTGAGGAGAGTTATTAGTGGAATACATTCAAATCTGTCACGCTAGATTCCTGGGTACACAACTGGGTTTTGGTTCAGCTTTTAAGAGTTCAGGTGTGGTCCCCAGGAGATGGCTCCTATAATCGCTGGAAAAATATCTCATTTGTACTAATGCACTTTGCCTATTTCATAGCAGATCCTTGTGAGACTAATTTACATTTTTTTTTAAATGTCAAGGCTTTCTCCAGAGATTGTTCATTCATTATATTTATTTTCTTGGACATGATTTTAACAAACCTTCCCCTGAAGAGCTTGCGGCTATTAACTTTGCTGAACGGTGGCTCAAACGAGAGTTAAAAGCAAATGGTCTAAGGGAAAAGATTGGGCCACAGCACCTCGAGGGGATTTATCTGCCCCCAAACTCATTTCATTGATTCTTCATTCACAGGCCATGAGCAAGAAGAGCAAGTGGAAAAGCTTTCTATCATTCAGTGGGACGGTAGAGGCCAACTACTGCTAAGTGCAAAATTCTGCCACATTCTGATGTTAGTGAGAGGTACTTGGGGACCCTAAGAACAAAAATCATGTTAAAGGAGTGATATCCAGGGACTCAGGAAAGGCATGATGGGGAGCAGGAATGATATGGGTGTCCAATGGCTGTGTGGTATTCTTCATTTAATTAGAGTA